>NW_028252437.1:0-129982 GCF_964263255.1 Lissotriton vulgaris
CTTCATCATCTATGAGACTTCCAGCAATTAACCAAAGCATCCCACTGGGTTGAGCAAGGAAATCTGGGAGAGGATGTATGCTTACGGCTAGAGCGGTCGACCTAGAAGCTGGGGAGCTGAGTTTGAGTCTCGGCAACAATGCTAAATATCCTGGGAATCTGGGCAAATCACTTAATCTCCCTGTGCCTAACAAACAATACATGTGTCCTTCTGTAAAGAAACTGGTGCTCTATAAAGCGCTCCGATGCCCGACGTCTCGGGTCTAGTGCGTGCTAAATACTCTATATATAAACTCTAAAAAAGTAAAATAAAATACTTTTTTTTTAACATATGAGTAATTTTATTGCTCAGGTAGGTAAAGCTTACAATCCAGCACAGTTAAAACAGGCATCCTAATATGCAAAAATAAACTTTGTGTACTTTCATAGATGTAGACTAAAACAATATAAATCACAATCTATGATAGTTTCAGTCTTGGAACCTTATTGGGACAGCATAACTAACCCTGGGGACAGGAAGCTTTTTTTCCAGTTAAGATCAGGTGCTCTTCCATTGAGATCGCTGACAGGTAGGTGGAGGAGTTCCTCCACCTCATATTGTCCAGCTTGTTGTGCATCAAATGAAAGTATAGGCCGCTTTTTATTCTCTTGTACAGCTTATGCCACCCCGAGAAAAGTCTGGTTAGTCCCTGACGGACAGAATATCGACCTACAAAACATTGACGCTGGAATATCGAAGGCAAGTATATCGACACCCTATCTACAACATGGTAAGTACAAAAATATCGAAACCAAAATATCGATGTTAAAAATATCGTCATTAAAAATATCGTTTTTTTTCCTGTAAAATAAAGTAAATAATACTAATAAATATAATAAACATATTTAAACATATTTAATAATGTTTAAAATTAATAAATAATACATATTTAACAATAAAACTTTAAGAAAAAATAAACATAAAATATATAATATATACCTAATATTCATTTTTAATAAGTATTTTAATTGCTTGTAAATTATTAAAAAATACTATAAATTAAAAATAAATCTGCACACATGAAATATTAACATGAATAAAAATAAATCATTATAATTAATAAATTAAAAAAATTAAATATACTTTCAATAATTTTAAAATTAATGAAGTACAACAATGTTTAAAATAATACAAAAAATAATAAATACATAAATAAATAAAACTACTATTTAAAGTACAAAAAAAACTACAGTAAAGAAAACATTGGATAGCGTAGAAGGTAAAATGACTATTCCCACTCCAGAAAATTCAACAGTAGGGAAAGCGTTAAATAGAGTAGGGGTAAAAATTACTATTCCCACTCTAGAGAGTGCAACAATAGGGAAAACGTTGGATAGCGTAGGGGTAAGAATTACTATTCCCACTCCAGAGAGTGCAACAGTAGGGAAAGCGTTGGATAGCGTAAGGGAAAAATTACTATTCCCACTCTAGAGAGTGCAAGAGTATGGAAAGCATTGGATAGCGTAGGGGTAAAAATTACTTTCCCACTCCAGAGAGTGCAACAGTAGGGAAAGCATTGGATAGCGGATGGGTAAAAATAACTAATCCCACTCCAGTGAGCGCAACAGTAGGGAAAGCGTTCGATGGCATAGGGGTAAAAATTACTATTCCCACTCCAGAGAGTGCAACAGTAGGGAAAGTGTTGGATAGTGGGTAGGTAAAAATTACTATTCCCACTCCAGTGAGTACAACAGTAGGGAAAGCGTTGGATAGCGTAGGGGTAAAATTTACTATTCCAAATCCAGAGAGTGAAACAGTAGGGAAATCGTTGGATAGCTTAGGGGTACACAATTACTATTCCCACTCCAGAGAGTGCAACAGTAGGGAAATCGTTGGATTGCGTAGGGGTAAAAATTACTATTTCCACTCCAGAGAGTGCAACAGTAGGGAAAGCGTTGGATAGCGGGTGGGTAAAATTACTTTTCCAACTCCCGTGAGTGCAACAGTAGGGAAAGCGTCGGATAACGTAGGGGTAAAAATTACTATTCCAACTCCAGATGGTGCAACAATAGGGAAAGCGTTGGATACCATAGGGGTAAAAATTACTATTCCAACTCCAGCGGGTGCAACAGTAGGGAAAGCGTTGGATAGCGTAGGGGTAAAAATTACTATTCCAACTCCAGAGGGTGCAACAGTAGGGAAAGTGTTAGATAGCCTAGGGGTAAAAATTACTATTCCAACTCCAGAGGGTGCAACATTAGGGAAATCGTTGGATAGCGTAGGGTTAAAATTTACTTGTCCACTCCAGAGAGTGCAACAGTAGGGAAAGCGTTGGATAGCGGATGGGTAAAATTACTATTCCCACTCCAGAGAGTGCAACAGTAGGGAAATCGTTGGATTGTGTAGGGGTAAAAATTACTATTTCCACTCCAGAGAGTGCAACAGTAGGGAAAGCGTTGGATAGCGGGTGGGTAAAATTACTTTTCCAACTCCCGTGAGTGCAACAGTAGGGAAAGCGTCGGATAACGTAGGGGTAAAAATTACTATTCCAACTCCAGATGGTGCAACAGTAGGGAAAGCGTTGGATACCATAGGGGTAAAAATTACTATTCCAACTCCAGCGGGTGCAACAGTAGGGAAAGCGTTGGATAGCGTAGGGGTAAAAATTACTATTCCAACTCCAGAGGGTGCACCAGTAGGGAAAGTGTTAGATAGCCTAGGGGTAAAAATTACTATTCCAACTCCAGAGGGTGCAACATTAGGGAAATCGTTGGATAGCGTAGGGTTAAAATTTACTTGTCCACTCCAGAGAGTGCAACAGTAGGGAAAGCGTTGGATAGCGGATGGGTAAAATTACTATTCCCACTTCAGTGAGTGCAACAGTAGGGAAAGCAGTGGATAGCGTAGGGGTAAAAATTACTATTCCAACTCCAGAGGGTGCAACAGTAGGGAAAGCGTTGGATAGCGTAGGGGTAAAAATTACTATTCCAACTCCGGAGGGTGCAACAGTAGGGAAAGCGTTGGATAGCGTAGGGATAAAAATTACTATTCCAATTCCAGAGGGTGCAACAGTAGGGAAAGCGTTGGATAGGGTAGGGGTAAAAATTACTATTCCAACTCCCGAGGGTGCAACAGTAGGGAAAGTGTTGGATAGCGTAGAATTTAAATATAACGTACTAATAAATCATTTTTATATTTAAAATAATGTATAATTACATTTTTAAATAAATCTACATAATTTAAAAACAATTAATAATTATTAAAAGTAATTACAATTGAATAATTAATTAACAATAAATTAACAACAAATACCAATAAATATTAATTAATAAATAATACTCACCAAATAATAGATATTAAATAATGCCTAAACTGACTTTTCTTTTTAGTGCGCTCCCTCTCATTCTTCCACAAGACAGCATCAATAAAATTCAAGGAAAGATAGGCAGTTTCATTTGGGGGCAAAAAAGCGCCAGGTTATCTTGGAAAAAACTACGGAGGAAGCTGTTGAAAGGGGGCTTGGCACTACCAGACATAAATCTATACTTATTGGCCTTTCAATTCAAAGGAATTAGGATGCTTTTATCTATACCGGTAGATACCTCATGGGGTAGATTACTAGGAGAACTAGTGCTAGCAGAAGGCAGTGGTGGGCAGGTGGGTTTTTTATAAAAGTTCCAGGCACCAAGATTTTTCAAGAAGGTACGCCTTAAGGTGCTAAAAGCGGCACTTCAGTTAAGGTATAAACTAAGTCGTATCTGTGGTATAGGCTACTTTTCCCCATTTGCACCAATCTGGGATTCACCGGGTACCCCGTCCTGTTTGGGAGATTTTTTGGCAATTCCTATAAGAAGAGCAGGGTTAGAGAGGTGGTCAGACCTGGTAGAGTCGGATGGGGTTCTCCCTTGGTAAGTACTTTGTGATAAGATTGGGCCTACATTTTCCCGATTTAAGTATTTTCAGTTAAGATCTTGGTTTGAGGCAGAGAGAGGAGAGGTGGAGGGCAATTGGGAGCTAGAGCAGCTATTTCAGAGAGTTTCGTCGAGGAAAAAAAGAGATATCATTTTGGTATAATAGCCTCTTGGACGCGGTAGATCATGAAGTTTCCCTGCAGGTAGCTGCTTGGAATGCCACTCCACTTCTTCAAGATTCTGAAAACTTGTTTGACCTTTCCGTAAAACTAATGTATAAATACATTAAGCCTGCTACACTAAAGAAAAAACATTTTTATTTTCTAAACAGGTTATAATATACCCCGGCGAAGATCGCTAAAATCGCAGCCCATTCTACCTCAGTACCAGCATGCCCGAGGTGCTATATCAACAAGGTGGATGATATGCACATGTTTTTTGAGTGTGCAGAACTGGGCAGATACTGGAAAGAGGTGGGAGAATCCTTGACCGATATTTTTCAAACACATATAGGGCTCGATTCCGATCCGGTAAAATGCGCTCCGAATCGTCCTACGGAGCAATTTTCCCCGTACGAATCGTACCCGTACACGTCCCCGTACGTACGACGAAGTACGATCCGTACCAGGAGCCAAAGACCGTACAAGTCGTACAGGACTCCGTACGACTAAAATATCCGTACAAGTCTCACTCGGAACGCGCTGTACGTGACATCGCTACGGGTCGCGGCTGGTTTTTACGACCCAGCAAGTTCGATTCGTGTCGGGTACGCAACGTACAAGCCTTTTTTTTACGGGAGCTGGAAACAGCCGTAAACGCATAGTTTGCGCCGAAACAAGTACAGAACGCCCCCCCGGGGACGCCGCGTACCCCACATGATCGCCAGGGTACGTGCCGTACCCCTGCGATCATGTGGGGTACGCGCTGTCCACCCAGCGTACATGGGGTACGCACCGTACCCCATGTACGGTGGGTGTACGGTGCGCACCCCATGTACGCTGGGTGTACGGCGCGTACCCCACATGATCGCAGGGGTACGGCACGTACCCCGGCGATCATGTGGGGTACGCGGCGTACGGTGTGTATGTGATTGAGCGCTTTTCCGTACGGATCGCCCTTACCTGACGCGGACCGTACGAATAGCGTCCTGATCACCCGGTCCGGATCGTACTCGCCGGGTCGTACAGTGTGTTTACGATTCGTACGGAAACGGCTCCGGATACGAATCGTACGGGGGATTTTTTTTACCGGATCGGAATCGAGCCCATAGTGGTGGATCTGCCTCTGGTCATTTTTGGCTTGAATAAACAGGAATATATAACATCTCCACAGCCCCAGATGGGGTTGCCTCTTAATCTGGTGGTTTTGGCCAGAAGGGAGATCTGCATGCATGAAATGGAAGGATTCTGAAGCCCCAACCAGAGAAAGTTGGATTAAATCTGCTCTACGTATGGCAAGTTTAGATTTGAAGAATCATCAACATAAATCTGGTCCCCCCTGATATCGTGGGGACGATGCCTGCATATGATAAATGGTTAAGGTCTGGAGAGAGCGGAATGTGAGTCCAATGATTACACCCAGTCCTCGGGATAAAGAGGAAGGCAAGATGGAAGTAGTAAGCCGGAGGGAGCACAGACATCATTAAGCGGCTTGTTAAAACTACTGAGTCTAAGGCAAGATGAGGACAAAAATATATATATATATATATATTTTTCATTACCAAAATATTAATTATTTAAAATTATTCACAATTAAAAATTATTAAACAATTTAAAAAAAATCATACCAAATAATACTTTTTATGAAACATTGATAACCAATTAATTACAAATATTTTCCAATTAATACAAAGATTACCAATTAAAAATATTAATGCCAATTAACAAAATTAATTACCAATTAAAAAATTAATTACCAATTAAAAAAATTATTTCAAATTAAAAACATGAATTACCAATTAGAAAAATTAGTTAACAATTAAAACAGCAATTACCGAATAAAAAATATATATCAATTAAAATAATTAATTACCAATTAATAACTAATTATAAATAAAATAATTATCCATTACAAAAAAATATATAAATCAATAATTAATTACAATTAAATTACTTCCCACCCAATTCCCGTATAAACCCACAACCTGCTACAGAAATAAAAACAAAAATTACTTAAAATGAATTTATAATTCCTGAAAATTAATCTTTAATTTAGTATATTTAAATTAATTCCCACCCTATTCCCGTATAAACCCACAACCCGCTCCAGTACTAAAACATAAAATGTACTTAAAAATAACATTATTAATATATAAAAATTGCATACATATAATGTAAAACAATTAAAATACTTAACAAAACCATATTACACATACATAATGAAGTACATAAAAATATTAATATCGATATTAGTAACATCGAAATTAGTTACATCGATATAAATGCTATCGATATTACTAACTTCGATATTATTTACATCTATGTAAAAAAATCGATATTACTTACCTTAGGGTCGATATTCTGTCCAACGATATTCTTGACATCGATATTCTTTACCTTCGATATTTCCAACTCAATATTTCTGTAGGTCCACAATTAGGAATCGATATTTAGACTGTGTACCATACCTGACGTCATCTTGATGTACTCAAAACTGTAATACCTAGAGCATTTCCTTTAGAAATTACATATATGAAAGGGTCTTATTTACATCACAATTATGGTTAGTGCTCTGAAAAACTGAAATGAGGACATATTTTCTGAGTTTTCAAATAGCAACAAAGCACTTTTAAATGATTTGTTATCTTTATGTTTTTTTATTTAGTTGGCCACTTGATTAAATGTTGCACTTAGGGGAGAGGATGTGGTGTTACTTCTCGAGCTGCAGACTTTGCAACTAGGGATCCAGGTTGGAGTTTCTGCTTCAGCTCGACATTCTGTGATTCTGGTCAAATCACTTAATCTCCCCATGTGTAAAACCAAAATGAATTTGTTCTTCTGTGATGTATCCAATGTTATGTAAAGCACTCCAATACCTGACAAGTCTGCACTGTATAAAACTGCAAAAACACAAAAAAATAAAAAGTGTTTTGCACACTTCTGTCATTGGGCCACATCTGGGTGATATTTGTGCCACATTTGGGCTCTTTTGTCTCTGGTGGCCATCTTGGGAGATTTATTTGTTATGAAGTTTTCTAATTTCCACATTTACTGCAGTCTCCTAGGTAGGAAATGCTTTCAGTTTTTTACTTTGATTCCATCAAGAAGGTATTCAGATATGTCAGACATTTGCCATAAATTCTGAATGTTAGCACTCTAGTTGCTCATTAAATCACTTTAGTAAAGCTACTGTTCACCACGGAAGGCTGCTGCTGGTACTAAAAGTGCATGTTTCAGTCTGCATGTCAGAATTTTTTTGTGAAATAGAAGAGGATTTGAGAAGTCACTCAAAATGTGCCTTAATTTTTCTTTCTGCAGCACTAATCATACTTTCTATGGCAAAATGAACCCCCTCAGTGTGTTCCTTTAAGTGTTACCAGTTTATTCCAATCAAGATGGCTTCAGGTGTGCTATACTTTTGTCATAAGTAAGACAGTTGGCACTCTAGTTGTTCTCAAGAACACTTTAGGACATTCTGTGATTGAACTATATATGGGCTACATCTGGATGATATTTGTGCTACATTTCGGCTATTTTGTCTGTGGTGGCCATCTTGGGAGACTTATTTGTTATGAAGTTTCCTAATTTCCTCATTCACTGCAGTCTCCTCAGTAGGAAATACTTTCAGTTTTTTACTTTGATTCCAGCAAGAAGGCATTCAGATGTGTCACACATTTGCCATAAATTCTGAATGTTAGCACTCAGATTGCTTATTAGATCACTGTAGTAAAGCTACTGCTCACCAGGGAAGCCTGCTGCTGGTATTGAAAGTGCATGTTTCAGTTTGCATGTCAGAATTTTTTAAATGATATAGAAGAGGATTTGAGAAATCACTCAAAATGTGCCCTAATTTTTCTTTCTGCAGCACTAATCATACTTTCTATGGCAAAATGAACTCCCCATTTTATTCATTTTTAAAATTAAGAGTTACCACTTAATTCCAATCAAGATGGCTTCAGGTATGCAGTAGGTTTGTCATAAGTAGGACTGTTAGCGCTCTGGTTGTTCTTTTGAACACTCTGGGAAGCTGCAGTAGAACACAAAGGAATCAACAGAGTCTCTGCTCTTGTTGGATGTACATGTTTTACTGAGAATGTCAGACTTCATTCTCACATGCCTGAGAAAGATAATGTGAATTTACAGAAAATATGCTCTCAGTTTAGCTTATAGATCACCTTCCAAACCTCTGTGGGAAAAGCATGAGAAAATAGTTTTCTCTCAAACATAATTCATGATATCCCATCAAAAGGCTTTTTCACACGGTAAAATCACCTTAGAACACACCACAATTCCTAAAATGAGTATGGTACCATCAACAAATGATTTATAATGTAACTAAAGTCTTAATACCTTCTATTAACTGCAATGCTTTTTAATGAGGTGTTATCATGAATATTGGTCCCAAGATGGCTGCCAACACTTCTTGGATGAAGTGCTGACAGCCAATCAGATCTCACAATGAGATGTGTGGTTAGGCTCCACCAAGATATATATATATTTATTTTTCCATTAATATTTTCAAAACTACTGAACAGATTTACACCATGTAACAAAAAGGGCTCTTTCTGAACCAAGGGCTACCTTTTTGCCAAATTTGATGTAGTTCTATTCAGCAGTTCGGGCTGTAGCTGTGTCTAAAGTTTCCTATGGACCCCCGCTTTCCGAATCACCCCGAAGCTTTCAAGATACGAGCGGACCACAACGGCCCATAAGTTTTTTTAAATTTCCTGAAGATTTGTCAATCAGCACCAAAGCTATTGGGAATAGGATGTTGCGATTTTCCTATGGTAACTAGGTCCCAACTATAACTACCTACTGACGACAGCCAGTAGGTAATATATATATATTCATAGGTGCAAATCGCCGCCTGCAACTGACTCGCTAATCAAAGTGCTTAATTCAATTACCCAGCCAGTCCCCCATTACGTGTTTCGACCCCCACTCGGGTCTTGATCATATGATATAAATATATATATATATTACCTAATGGCGGTTGCCAGTAGGTACTTATAGTTAGGACCTATTTTCCATAGGAAATCCGCAACATTCTATTTGGAATAACCTTAGCGCCGGGTGACGAATCTTCGCGAAATTTAAAAAAAAATGCAATTTTCCATAGGAACAGTTCATCGCGGCTACAACCTGAACTGCTGAACGGAATTACACCAAATTTGGCAAAGAGGTATTCCTTGGTTCAGACTTGCTCCTTTTGCTTAAATGGTGTATATTTGTTCAGTAGTTCCAGAGAGAATCAAAATCAAAGTACATATATATCTATGGCCTCTGAGGATCCGCGCACCCTGCTGTGCACTACCTGTATTCTAATTGGCGGTCAACACTCCAAACCAGGAAGTGTTTGCAGCCATCTTGTGCCTCTGTAGAACCGAGGCACAAGAAACCTAATAAGAAAATGCGTGAAACACGAAAGAGGGGGCAGGGTAGAAACACCCTGACCCCCTAGGCCTGCTCAGGGGGTCCCACAAGGACCCCCAAGGCCCAGTTTTTTTTTTAAATCAGCAAAAGCGGCGCAGGATAAGTGGATCTTGCTGATGACCAAAAGAAACAAAGCGCAGGCTCCCGCCCTTCTTTGGTAATTGGCCCCCTGGGGGACAAATCACAGGGGCAATACTTATGTAAAGGGGGGCCCAGAAGGGCCTCTCAGCCCCAGGGACCACCACCCTCAGGGCTTTTTTAAATGATGTGTGGGGCAGCTCTCAGGCCCCCAGCCCCGGGGCAATGCCATCCCTGGGGCTTCTTCAAATTAGGTGGGGGTCTCTCAGGCCCCTCCAGCCCCGGGGACCGCCACCCCCAGGGCTAATTGAAATTAGGTGGGGGGCTCTCAGGCCCCCCCAGCCCCGGGGACTGCCACCCCCCCGGGCTTCTTTAAATGTGTTGTGGGGGGCTCTCAGGCCCCTCCGCAGTCCCGGGGACCGCAACCCCCTGGGGCTTTTTTTAACATAAAATAACCTGTGTGGGGCGCTCAAGACCTCCACACGCCCCGGAGACCGTCACCTCCCCGGGGCATTAAATATTTAAATTGGGGGGTCCGTGATGGACATCAGAGCCCCGGGGGCCGCCAGGCCCGGGGCTTTGCAGATGGTGGGCAGGGGGGCTGTGCGGCCCCCCCTCCTGGAGCCTTGTGATGGCCCTGGGGACCGCCAACCCCCAGGGCCAGCTCCTGCATTGTCCTAGGGTGCCCTCCTCGGGAATCTGTAGTTTGCTATCACGGGTCCCACCCTGCCATAGCAAACAGCTTTGCTATTTGGAAGAGAGAGCAGGTTTCCCTGCTCTCTCTTCCAAATAGCAAAGCAGATTGCTTTTCCACAGAGGGAGCAGCATGTTAATAGGAATAAATGGGAATGGGAGTGAATGGGCCTCTAGGCCCATAGTAATGAATGGGGAGGTATTGCTTAATTGTGACTTGCAATTTGCGAGTCGCAATTAAGGAATGTTTAGAAATCGCTATTTTTTAAGCGATTTCTACATGCATAGCCTTTTGCTATTCCTTATTAGCGAATCCTTATTATTCGCTAATCAGGAATCGCAAAAGCCATTGTTGATGCATGTGCCAGTAAGTACGCTGTATTCACAAAAGAAAAGAATTGAGGAATTTTGTCAATTGTGTTGAGCCAAGATACTACTTTCATCATACGACTCTGCCTCCCCCAAGTCATATCTCCTGCAGTACATGGAACAGGCTGTATGAAATAAAATGATTCCACTCAGGTTCCTGCTGTTATTTCTCAAATCTCTTGAATCTTGGAAGAATTATTATAATGGTTGCTGCAGATATGGTCATCACATTGAATCATTGCTACATATAACATGCTTGTGTGCACGTTTCTTTACTATAAGGCGAAAGTAACCAACCAGCTTGCTGTATGGCCAATATAGGCAGCAACCTCGGTATGCTTCCAGGTGTTCGACCTGCAGCTAACAAGCCCCCTTTTGAAGTATTTGGATTGAGTAACAATAGAAGTGCAGAAAGCAGAAATATCAAAACACAAACACTCTTGTCCATCCTGCTGAAGACAGTTCAACTAGCAGTAGTTAGACACTTACTATGGAGAAGAAGAGGCTTGTCCTCAGAACACTGTTTTCTATCTCATACATTCATTCGTATGGGGAACTCTAAATGGGGAATATGCTGTTGGTTCTCATATTCGCATTGCATAATGACAGCACCCTCAGGCACACTGGTTAATCTAGCACAGGTTTCTCCAAAGTCAGTCCTCGAGGGACAGAAACATGCCATATTTTTTTTAAATAACTACATTTATCTGAATGAGGATATGCTGAAAATATGGCATAGATTCGGCCTTTCAGGACTGATTTTGGAGAACCCTGATCTTGCACTAAGCACTTTGGTAATGGACCCCAAGGATGGGAAGCAATAAATATCAGTAACGTTGATTTTCCCTACAGTACTACTCTCTATCCTACTACCCTTATCAAATCACTTTTTGATGCAAATTCACTCTTTGTGCAACATTAGCTGGAGCATGAATCACATTTAAAAGCAAAGTCACATCTAGGTGACATTTAGGTGCTAAATCAGTTGGTGCAAGCCTCCATTGCAGTGCAGAAACATTTGGACATTTCCTTCAGAGCCCATACACTGCAATTAGAGGTACTCAAGAGGAAGGCTGACTAATGCATGCAATAGTCAATGGTGCAACTGAGAAACTCATCTTGCCTGATCCAAAACTTGGATGGCACTTACTTCAGTTAGTGTCATAAGGACAGACCTACCAACTTACATGGCACCAATATCATTCACAAAATATCTGCACTGTTTACATGGTAACTCGGTGAAGTGCAAATATAACATATGGCGCTCAAAGATATGCTGAAAATCATCACATAAACTAAGAGACATATTTCCAAGGCCAATGTGCCACTGTAACGTCACTTTTTTTGACATTCTAGTGGTGCACAGGACTTAGCCATATCTATAATGCCAAGTAAAGCCAACCTGTGTGGCTTTTTATGGCCTTGTAAATATAGAGTTAGGCAAGGCAGTGCAAGTCACTACCTTGTCTCACTCTGCGTGAAAGAGGTGTTTCATGGGTGCAGCTGTGGAATTTGACACTTCCCCAGATTTACAAAATCTCGTAAACTTGGTGCTGCTCGAAAGCTTGGGCCTCCCTAGAGCAAAGGTAATGAGGAGAAATGTTTACATTTCTTCTCATTGTGTCCTCTTTCTACATGTTGAAAATAGTGCAGCACACATTCGTGGTTGTTTTTGTGTGGGGAGTTGCCCGTTCCTGCGCAAAAACTGATGTGCCAACAACACAAACAACCTTGCACCATGGTGCAAGGGTGCCTGCATTAGCGCATGGCTGCTAATTGTGCGCCAGCTGAAAAGACAACAATGCACCATATCTTGAAAAAAAGTGCATTCCTGTCCTTTCGAATTGACGTAGGGCAGCACAGCAAAATGATTTGCATTGCCACCCTATGCCAAATCTTTGTAAATATGCCCCTAAATTTACAGCTCATGTTTGATGTGCACCCTCAGCTGCAGCTTTACAAAGAATTGGCATAGGGTAGTGTAGCAATCATTTTTCTACGCATTCCTACGCCAATTTGAAAAGACAGGAATGCATCATATTTACAAAATACTGTGCATTCATGTTCCTTCAGTCAGCGCCGGTACACAATTAGCAGCAGTGCACCAAGCACCATGGTGCAAGGGAGTCTGTGTTGTTGGCATGATTGTTTTTGTGCAGGAAGGTGTACCTTCCTGCACATAAAGAATCACAAGAGGCATTTTAATTGTTCTATGTGTTTCTGCAGCACTCATGGAAAGAGGAAAAAAGTAGCAGAAAGGCAGGTAGTTCTCCTCATTACGCCTGCTCTAGGGAGGTGCAAGATTTTGGCACTGCCCCAGGTGTACGATATCTTGTAAATCTGGAGCAGTGTAAAATTTCATGGGTGCGAAATGGGAACACCCAGAGCATCACCATTGGAATACCTCTTTTACAAAGAGTAAGTCAAAACATTGACTTGTGCTGCCTTGCCTTACTCCTTAGCTACAAGGCCATGAAATGCCATTCAGGGTAGCTTTACGTGGCCTTGTAAATATGGCTAAGCCCTGTGTGCCACTGTAATGCCACAAAAAGTGATGATTCAGCAGCACACATGACTTGTAAATATGTCCCTTAATTTCTATTTCAAATGTTTAGCACCCTACCAAGGGTAAGGGGGGTTCAGTGACCCCCAATTGTATTTTTCCAGAAAACAGGATAAACTGTTAGGGCCATGATGGGCTGTAAGCCCTGGCTACTACATTACCCATCCATTGCTGCTCAGGCTGTAATAGCCGCAAAGCCCAACCCCTACCCAGGTCTCATCCCCTCAAAGTCACACTTCCTCTCTCACACAAAGTCCCATACTCTTATCATATTCACATAGAAATGGCTAGCTCCCATCTCTCCAGCTCGGGCGCTGCTTTCAACTGCTGAGTGCCCCACACACACCTTAGCGCCATAGCGCTAGGGTTTCTGTCTGAGTCTAGCATAGGTTTTGTACAAGAAGGGTAACCTTCCTCTACAATAAATACTTTGCCTAGGCAAGTGAAAAAGCTTTTCCTACTTTGTATGTGTGATGCACAGAGCAGCACAAATGTAAAATCGTAAAAGCACAGAGTTTAACGCCTGCTTTGCAGCTGCTTTAATTTTTGGCTTTAAACCCTTTTTGCTGATGTTTGAGAATAGGGTTTAGCATCAAAAAGCATGGGTGGCAGCACGGGTACGCCCATGTACCACCCATGTAATGCTCCCTTAACGCAAATTACTGAAAAGCAGCGTTTCATTGCTTTGTTTTCATTTTCTATACAACCCAACGCAAATGCCAATTTGTATTGGGTTTGAGAATCCCAAAAATGTTTAGAGTCGGTTTACCATTATAAAAGTAATGCTAACCTGACGCTAAACCGTTGAGAATCTTGGCCAATGTGTGTTTTAAGTTTGGCTAATTTAGATGGGGTTTAACTGAAATGAACCTTGGCTGAGGGTAGCCGTCTCAAATTTCCTACCCGTATGTTTTTGTTGTTGATGACATGAGTACTGGTACACCCTGTACCCAGACAACAAATGTCCCACAAAGATGTGTCTGGTATGAGCAGTCTAAATGTGTTGCTCTGACAGGAAATAGAAGAAAGCATGACATAGGTTTTGTTTGCTACCAATTAATGTGCTTTGTACATAAAGTGGTTCCCCGATGAACACTAGACTGAATACTTCATTTCAATAGGCAATGTAAAAAAAATGTGCACAGTCTCACTGAAATAATCCTTTCAATTTTAAAGTGTTGGTTCCATAAACACAACCGTGTAGAAGGGACCGGGGTAAATTCGGCATCGAGAAACAGCTTCTGAAATAGACTTTTCCTCATTCACTGCAGCCTCCTCAGTAGGAAATACTTTCAGTTTTTTACTTTGATTCCAGCAAGAAGGCATTCAGATGTGTCACACATTTGCCATAAATTCTGAATGTTAGCACTCAGGTTGCTTATTAGATCACTGTAGTAAAGCTACTGCTCACCAGGGAAGCCTGCTGCTGGTATTGAAAGTGCATGTTTCAGTTTGCATGTCAGAATTATTTTTAATGATATAGAAGAGGATTTGAGAAATCACTCAAAATGTGCCCTAATTTTTCTTTCTGCAGCACTAATCATACTTTCTATGGCAAAATGAACCCCCCATTTTATTCATTTTTAAAATTAAGAGTTACCACTTTATTCCAATCAAGATGGCTTCATGTATGCTGTAGGTTGGTCATAAGTAGGACTGTTAGCGCTCTGGTTGTTCTTTTGAACACTCTGGGAAGCTGCAGTAGAACACAAAGGAATCAACAGACAGTCTCTGCTCTTGTTGGATGTACATGTTTTACTGGGAATGTCAGACTTCATTCTCACATGCCTGAGAAAGATAATGTGAATTTACAGAAAATATGCTCTCAGTTTAGCTTATAGATCACCTTCCAAACCTCTGTGAGAAAAGCATGAGAAAATAGTTTTCTCTCAAACATAATTCATGATATCCCATCAAAAGGCTTTACCCACACGGTAAAATCACCTTAGAACACACCACAATTCCTAAAATAAGTATGGTACCATCAACAAATGATTTAGAATGTAACTAAAGTCTTAATACCTTCTATTAACGGCAATGCTTTTTAATGAGGTGCTAACATGAATATTGGTCCCAAGATGGCTGCCAACACTTCTTGGATGAAGTGCTGACAGCCAATCAGATCTCACAATGAGATGTGTGGTTAGGCTCCACCCATATATATGTATATATTTATTTTTCCATTAATATTTTCAAAACTACTGAACAGATTTACACCATTTAACAAAAAGGGCTCTTTCTGAACCAAGGGCTACCTTTTTGCCAAATTTGATGTAGTTCTATTCAGCAGTTTGGCCTGTAGCTGTGTCTGAAGTTTCCTATGGACCCCCGCTTTCCGAATCACCCCGAAGCTTTCAAGATAGGAGCGGACCACAACGGCCCATACGTTTTTTTAACTTTCCTGAAGATTTGTCAATCAGCACCAAAGATATTGGGAATAGAATGTTGCGATTTTCCTATAGTAACTAGGTCCCAACTATAACTACCTACTGACGACAGCCAGTAGGTAATATATATATATATTCATAGGTGCAAATCGCCGCCTGCAACTGACTCGCCAATCAAAGTGCTTAATTCAATTACCCAGCCAGTCCCCCATTACGTGTTTCGAACCCCACTCGGGTCTTGATCACATGATATAAATATATATATATATTACCTACTGGCGGTCGCCAGTAGGTACTTATAGTTAGGACTTATTTTCCATAGGAAATCCGCAACATTCTATTTGGAATAACCTTGGCGCCGGGTGACGAATCTTCGCGAAATTTTTAAAAAAATGCAATTTTCCATAGGAACAGTTCATCGCGGCTACAACCTGAACTGCTGAACGGAATTACACCAAATTTGGCAAAGAGGTATTCCTTGGTTCAGACTCGCTCCTTTTGTTTAAATGGTGTATATTCGTTCAGTAGTTCCAGAGAAAATCAAAATCAAAGTACATATATATCTATGGCTCTGAGGATCCGCACACCCTGCCGTGCACTACCTGTATTCTAATTGGCTGTCAACACTCCAAACCAGGAAGTGTTTGCAGCCATCTTGTGCCTCTGTAGAACCGAGGCACAAGAAACCTAATACGAAAATGCGTGAAATGCGAAAAGGGGGCAGGGTAGAAACACCCTGACCACCTAGGCCTGCTCAGGGGGTCCCACAAGGACACCCAAGGCCCAACATTTTTTTTTAAATCAGCAAAATCGGCGCAGGATAAGTGGATCTTGCTGATGACCAAAAGAAACAAAGCGCAGGCTCCCGCGCTTCTTTGGTAATTGGCCCCCTGGGGGACAAATCACAGGGGCAATACTTATGTAAAGAGGGGCCCAGAGGGGCCTCTCAGCCCCAGGGACCACCACCCATGGGGCTTTTTTAAATGATGTGTGGGGCAGCTCTCAGGACCCCAGCCCCGGGGAATGCCATCCCTGGGGATTTTTCCAATTAGGTGGGGGTCTCTCAGGCCCCTCCAGCCCCGGGGACCGCCACCCCCAGGGCTAATTGAAATTAGGTGGGGGGCTCTCAGGCCCTCCCAGCCCTGGGGACTGCCACCCCCCAGGGCTTCTTTAAATGTGTTGTGGGGGGCTCTCAGGCCCCTCCGCAGCCCCGGGGACCACAACCCCCTGGAGCTTTTTTTAAAATAAAATAACCTGTGTGGGGCGCTCAAGACCTCTACACGCCCCGGAGACCGTCACCTCCCCAGGGCATTAAATATTTAAATTGGGGGGTCCGTGATGGACATCAGAGCCCCGGGGGCCACCAGGCCCGGGGCTTTGCAGATGGTGGGCAGGGGGGGCTGTGCGGCCCCCCTCCTGGAGCCTTGTGATGGCCCTGGGGACCGCCACCCCCCAGGGCCAGCTCCTGCATTGTCCTGGGGTGCCCTCCCCGGGAATCTGTAGTTTGCTATCACGGGTCCCACCCTGCCATAGCAAACAGCTTTGCTATTTGGAAGAGAGAGCAGGTTTCCCTGCTCTCTCTTCCAAATAGCAAAGCAGATTGCTTTTCGACAGAGGGAGCAGCATGTTAATAGGAATAAATGGGAATGGGAGTGAATGGGCCTCTAGGCCCATAGTAATGAATGGGGAGGTATTCCTTAATTGTGACTTGCAATTTGCGAGTCGCAATTAAGGAATGTTTAGAAATTGCTATTTTTTAAGCGATTTCTACATGCATAGCCTTTTGCTATTCCTCATTAGCGAATCCTTATTATTCGCTAATCAGGAATCGCAAAAGCCATTGTTGATGCATGTGCCAGTAAGTACGCTGTATTCACAAAAGAAAAGCATCGAGGAATTTTGTCAATTGTGTTGAGCCAAGATACTACTTTCATCATACGACTCTGCCTCCCCCAAGTCATATATCCTGCAGTACATGGAATAGGCTGTATGAAATAAAATTATTCCACTCAGGTTCCTGCTGTTATTTCTCAAATCTCTTGAATCTTGGAAGAATTATTATAATTGTTGCTGCAGATATGGTCATCACATTGAATCATTGCTACATATAACATGCTTGTGTGCACGTTTCTTTACTATAAGGAGAAAGTAACCAACCAGCTTGCTGTATGGCCAATAGAGGCAGCAACCTCGGTATGCTTCCAGGTGTTCGACTTGCAGCTAACAAGCCCCCTTTTGAAGTATTTGGATTGAGTAACAATAGAAGTGCAGAAAGCAGAAATATCAAAAGACAAACACTCTTGTCCATCCTGCTGAAGACAGTTCAACTAGCAGTAGTTAGACACTTACTATGGAGAAGAAGAGGCTCGTCCTCAGAACACTCTTTTCTATCTCATACATTCATTCGTATGGGGAACTCTAAATGGGGAATATGCTGTTAGTTCTCATATTAGCATTGCATAATGACAGCACCCTCAGGCACACTGGTTAATCTAGCACAGGTTTCTCCAAAGTCAGTCCTCGAGGGACAGAAACATGCCATATTTTTTAAAATAACTACATTTATCTGAATGAGGATATGCTGAAAATATGGCATAGATTCGGCCTTTCAGGACTGAGTTTGGAGAACCCTGATCTTGCAGTAAGCACTTTGGTAATGGTCCCCAAGGATGGGAAGCAATAAATATCAGTAACGTTGATTTTCCCTACAGTACTACTCTCTATCCTACTACCCTCATCAAATCACTTTTTGATGCAAATTCACTCTTTGTGCAACATTAGCTGGAGCATGAATCACATTTAAAAGCAAAGTCACATCTAGGTGACATTTAGGTGCTAAATCAGTTGGTGCAAACCTCCATTGCAGTGCAGAAACATTTGGACATTTCCTTCAGAGCCCATACAATGCAATTAGAGGTACTCAAGAGGAAGGCTGACTAATGCATGCAATAGTCAATGGTGCAACTGAGAAACTCATCTTGCCTGATCCAAAACTTGGATGGCACTAACTTCAGTTAGTGTCATAAGGACAGACCTACCAACTTACATGGCACCAATATTATTCACAAAATATTTGCACTGTTTACATGGTAACTCGGTGAAGTGCAAAAATAACATATGGCGCTCAAAGATATGCTGAAAATCATCACATAAACTAAGAGACATATTTCCAAGCCCACTGTGCCACTGTAACGTCACTTTTTTTGACATTCTAGTGGTGCACAGGACTTAGCCATATCTACAAGGCCAAGTAAAGCCAACCTGTGTGGCTTTTTATGGCCTTGTAGATATAGAGTTAGGCAAGGCAGTGCAAGTCGCTACCTCGTCTCACTCTGCGTGAAAGAGATGTTTCATGGGTGCTGCTGTGGAATTTGACACTTCCCCAGATTTACAAAATCTCGTAAACTTGGTGCTGCTCGAAAGCTTGGGCCTCCCTAGAGCAAAGGTAATGAGGAGAAATGTTTACATTTCTTCTCATTGTGTCCTCTTTCTACATGTTAAAAATAGTGCAGCACACATTCGTGGTTGTTTTTGTGTGGGGAGTTGCCCGTTCCTGCGCAAAAACTGATGTGCCAACAACACAGACATCCTTGCACCATGGTGCAAGGGTGCCTGCATTGGGGCATGGCTGCTAATTGTGCGCCAGCTGAAAAGACAACAATGCACCATATCTTGAAAAAAAGTGCATCCCTGTCCTTTCGAATTGACGTAGGGCAGCACAGCAAAATGACTTGCATTGCCACCCTATGCCAAATCTTTGTAAATATGCCCCTAAATTTACAGCTCATGTTTGATGTGCACCCTCAGCTGCAGCTTTACAAAGAATTGGCATAGGGTAGTGTAGCAATCATTTTTCTACGCATTCCTACGCCAATTTGAAAAGACAGGAATGCATCATATTTACAAAATACTGTGCATTAATGTTCCTTCAGTCAGCGCCGGTACACAATTAGCAGCAGTGCACCAAGCACCATGGTGCAAGGGAGTCTGTGTTGTTGGCATGATTGTTTTTGTGCAGGAAGGTGTACCTTCCTGCACATAAAGAATCACAAGAGGAATTTTCATCGTTCTATGTGTTTCTGCAGCACTCATGGAAAGAGGAAAAAAGTAGCAGAAAGGCAAGTAGTTCTCCTCATTACGCCTCCTCTAGGGAGGTGCAAGATTTTGGCACTGCCCCAGGTGTACGATATCTTGTAAATCTGTAGCAGTGTAAAATTTCATGGGTGCGAAATGGGAACACCCAGAGCATCACCATTGGAATACCTCTTTTACAAAGAGTAAGTCAAAACATTGACTTGCGCTGCCTTGCCTTACTCCTTAGCTACAAGGCCATGAAATGCCATTCAGGGTAGCTTTACATGGCCTTGTAAATATGGCTAAGCCCTGTGTGCCACTGGAATGCTACAAAAAGTGATGATTCAGCAGCACACATGACTTGTAAATATGCCCCTTAATTTCCATTTCAAATTTTTAGCACCCTACCAAGGGTAAGGGGGGTTCAGTGACCCCCAATTGTATTTTTCCAGAAAACAGGATAAACTGTTAAGGCCATGATGGGCTGTAAGCCCAGGCTCCTACATTACCCATCCATTGCTGCTCAGGCTGTAATAGCCGCAAAGCCCAACCCCTACCCAGGTCTCATCCCCTCAAAGTCACACTTCCTCTCTCACACAAAGTCCCATACTCTTATCATATTCACATAGAAATGGCTAGCTCCCCTCTCTCTAGCTCGGGCGCTGCTTTCAACTGCTGAGTGCCCCACACACACCTTAGCGCCATAGCGCTAGGGTTTCTGCCTGAGTCTAGCATAGGTTTTGTACAAGAAGGGTAACCTTCCTCTCCAATAAATACTTTGCTTAGCCAAGTGAAAAAGCTTTTCCTACTTTGTATGTGTGATGCACAGAGCAGCACTAATGTAAAATCGTAAAAGCACAGAGTTTAACGCCTGCTTTACAGCTACTTTAATTTTTGGCTTTAAACCCTTTTTGCTGATGTTTGAGAATAGGGTTTAGCATCAAAAAGCATGGGTGGCAGCACGGGTACGCCCATGTACCACCCATGTAATGCTCCCTTAACGCAAATTACTGAAAAGCAGCGTTTCATTGCTTTTTTTCATTTTCTATACAACCCAACGCAAATGCCAATTTGTATTGGTTTGAGAATCCCAAAAATGTTTAGAGTCGGTTTACCGTTATAAAAGTAATGCTAACCTGACGCTAAACCGTTGAGAATCTTGGCCAATGTGTGTTTTAAGTTTGGCTAATTTAGATGGGGTTTAACTGAAATGAACCTTGGCTGACGGTAGCTGTCTCAAATTTCCTGCCCGTATGTTTTTGTTGTTGATGACATGAGTACTGGTACACCCTGTACCCAGACAACAAATGTCCCACAAAGATGTGTCTGGTATGAGCAGTCTATATGTGTTGCTCTGACAGGAAATAGAAGAAAGCATGACGTAGGTTTAGTTTGCTACCAATTAATGTGCTTTGTACTTCAAGTGGTTCCCCGATGAACACTAGACTGAATACTTCATTTCAATAGGCAATGTAAAAAAATGTGAACAGTTTCACTGAAATAATCCTTTCAATTTTAAAGTGTTGGTTCCATAAACACAACCTTGTAGAAGGGACCGGGGTATATTCGGCATCGAGAAACAGCTTCTGAAATAGACTTTTGCACATGAAAGAAGCTTTCATCCCAACAACAAAGTTCTAAATATTTATTTCAGTTTTGCACTGCCCCCTTGTGTTGACAGATGCCCCGATATATGAAAGACAGTCTCCTTTCATGAATTTTTGCATCGCTCTTTTATGTGCATGCCCTCCTTGGCAAAAGAGGTGGTTATGAGCATCGAAACTGCGCCGCGGCTCACGCAGGCTTCCATCTTCGGTGGTGGTCGTGGCGCTCGAGCAATCTCCGCAAATTTACTAAACGGATTGCTGGAGTAAGTATATTTCGCAGTGGTTTTACGGCTGACTTGCTGTTAGTACCTTAACAAAGTATAAATCATACCACAATTTAGTTAGAGATGTTTATGTTAATGTGTAATTTGTAGATAAATTAAATCAACATACTTAAAGTTATGGACCGTAGGTTGATTTATAAGGAAAAAAACGCCAAAGTGCTGGTTGCTGTTTGCTCACAAATAATCAGCTGTGAATATTACAATCACTCATTTACAAGGCTCATTAATTATTTTTATTTATATATGTTGAGGCACAGTTCCCTTGCCATTACTGAGCACTGCCATAATTATTTTTAATTTCTTCTTCATATAATCATTCTTGTCAGCCTGCTTTTGCGTGCGAGAATGGATTAAGAAACAGTGGGGCTTATTTATAAGAGCATTGCGCCAAGGAGAATCACTTCCAAGGAAGTCCCATATTTACAAAGTGGCGTTAAGCCACTTTGAGTGGCTTTGTGCCGCTTTGTAAATATCATACCCTTTCACTCCGGTATCTGAGTGCAATAGGTGTTGTTGTGGCCGTTACACCTCAACACACTTGCATTTTGATGCTGCCCCAGATTCACAAGAAGATGAAAATCTGAAGCAGCATCAAAAACACCAATGAAAAGCAGGCACTAGAGTGGTACAATAAGGAGAAATACTCTTTTTATGTGTGCTGTATTCTGCAGAACGCCTAGAAAGAGAAAATCACCATTAGTGAATGTTTATGTACAGGAATGTGTCCCTTCTTGCACCAATCGTCCCTGCAACACCGACACACGTGCACCGTGGCCCAAGGGTGTCTGTGTTGACTCTAGGTAGCTTTTTTTGGTGCAAGGGAAAACACAGACCATATTCTTGAGAATACGATATATCCCTGCGTTTTTTAAATGACGCCGCTCGGCGCAGCTAAATTGATTGCAGCAAATGCCATTTCTTTGTAAATTTGCCCCAGCATGTTCGTTGTTTTGGAGCAACAGTTTTGTCGGAATATATAGTTTTCCACTTCAGCCCTTTCCCAATGCGCTCCTCCTCAATGGAGGCTCCTAAAATATGGCTACCAAAAGGTGAGCCAGATGTATCCTCCTGCGTCAATTATTGTTCAGCAAACTTTCATGAACTGGAAGCTTGCAGTGATCACCATATCAAATAACTTTTTATTTGCTCCTGCACAGGAACTGTTAGACCAATTTTCCAGGGCATGTAAGACTCGAGAACAAATAGCCAAATATTGTGATATGAAAACAAAGTCAAACAGTCAAGGCTTACTCGTGGATGGTGCTGTGGGATGGACTGTTCTAGCTCAGGATGTTTATCAGTCTTCATGTGTTTAATGCCCAAACAGTGCTATTCTTTTGGAACCAGTCAATCAACCAGCATTTGTCGGGCGCAACAATGTCACCCCTGGGGGTATCTGGGTGCTGAGGTGCGAGGTCTAAGTCAAAAAGCATGTCTGGAGGAAATGGAAGGAACAGGGAAGAAAAGAGGAGAAAGAGTCAAAATAAAGGGCAGACGAATGAGCGAGCAGAAAAGGCAAAGCGGAGCAGAATAGGGCAAAACAGAGGGCAGAAAAACGAGCAGGAAAGACCAAATGGAGGGGAGAAAAACAAGCAGACAAGGCAAAACAAAGGACAGAAAAACGAGCAGAAAGGCAAAACAGAGCAAGAAACTAGCAGAGGAGGCACAAGCAGAGGGCAACAGGTAGACAGGCAGCAAAATGTAGCAGACTGCGGGCAAGCTGGACAGGACACTGTCACTAGGGGGGCGCAGACAAGGACCTACTATATAAGACTTTAAAATATTAAAGGCAACTTGTTCAGTATTTATGACATTTCCTCTTACTTACTTATGCATACTACCCCTGCTGGGGTATAGGCAATCAACCAGTACTCTCCAGACATCTCTGACCTGGGCTTTACTTTCAATTTGATTCCAATTGTAACCCATAATCATGCAGTCAGCATCACGGCCTCAGCACCAGGTGTGTCTTGGCCTTCCTCTTTTCCATTTCCCTTGAGGGTTCCAGGTCAGGACTTGCCTGGTGGTGTTTGATGCGGATTAGCGGAGGGTGTTACCTATCCAGCCCCAACATCTTTTCATAATTTGGCTAGGAGAAGGGAATTGGACAGTCTGCTGCCATAGGCCATTGTTGCTGATGGTGCTTAGCCAGAGGATTTGAAGAACTCTCTCAGATAGGTGTTTTTTTTTAAAGATTTATATAGCACAAACTCGACCCAAAGGTATTGGAGTGCTTTACAAAAGCACCAGTTACGTTACATGAGGACACATTAATTTGTTTGGTAGTCATGGGGAGATTAGGTGATTTGCCCAGAATCACAGGATGTGGAGTCAACCCGAGGCTCAAACCAGTCTTGGCATGAGACCCGTCTTGCGATGAGACCACATCCTCTCATGAAGGTCTGGACTTTGTTGGTAGTGTTCACTGTTGTCTTCTAAGTTGATTGTCTACACAGAAGGACAAATTTGACATGCTGTTAAAAAGCCTGATCTTGGTTTACAGCGTTAGGTCCTTGCAGATCCAGATCTTCTTTAACTAAATAAAGGCAGCCCTTGCTTTGCCATCAGTGTCTGTGCGACCTTGCTTGTTGAAGACAGTGCCCATATAGGTGAAGGCCTCAACCTCTTCCAGTGCATCCCCTGCAAGAGTGACTGCAGTTGGGCTGGCTTTGTTAGCCCTCCGGATCTTGTTTTCCCCCTTGTGGATGTTGAGGCACTATGTTGGAATTCTCCTGCATCTGAAGATGGATTAGGAGAGTAAGGCCAAGTTGTCCTCAAGGCCTAGGTCATCAAGCTGCACCCAAAGTGTCCACTGGATTCCATTTCTTCACCGTAATGTGTATGTCTTCATAATCCAGGCTATGGTCAACAGGAAGAAAAAAGGCAAGAGCAAATAACCTTGGCAGACTCTACTCCTCACTTGGAAGGCTTCTGTGAGTGGTCCTCCATGGACTGCTTGCAAGTCATTCCCTTGAGGAGTTCCTGATCATTCTTGTTATTATATCTGGCACACTATAGTGAAGGAGGAGTTTCTAAAGGGTCACTCTTTTAAATGCCTTCGCCTAGTTGATGAAGTTGACATAGAGTGGGGTGTTCCATTACATCAACTACTCAATAATGATACACAATATTGCAATCTGATATGTTCAGGATCCATCTTTGCACAGAGGCCAGCTTGCTGGTCTGGTAACTGAACATTGACTTGTTCCTTCATTCTTTTAAGGATGACTCAGTTGAACACTGACTGGGGTTGATAGAATCGTTTTCTTCAACTGCTTCATAAAAGGTGAATCACTCTGCAAATCTTCAGTTTTCATTAGAGAGGATGCAGGCAGGGGAATCAGGGGATAAGGCAGGTACATTGGCTGTCTCCTATTCTCTCTTCAAGACTTTTGGGCTTTTCTTGTTGGGTGACCACCATGACAAAGAGGAGGTATACAACGGTCTTAGCAGAACAGGTCAGCACCCGCAGTGCTAGGACTGGTGATGTCAAAAGGCCTCTGGGAGAGTACAAGCACTGTTGAGTGCTTGTTCTACGTTCAAACATATACTGATGACATTTGGTTGCAGGATTCAGTTTACTACAGTAGTTCTGGATTTGCAGGTTATCCCAGGACCTTCGAGGACCACAGCATTTTCCAGGCATCTTGCACAAAGTACTAGGTCAGTCAGCAGTTTTGATCAGGTACCGGGGACTCACTGTGGATTACTGACCTCTAATCGCGAGGGGTTGCAACAGAATCACACTTGTCAGTCTCACACCTGTGGAAGGTGATTGGTGAACATCTCACTCAGAATGTAGGCTTTTGTGACAGTGTTCGGCCACTAATTCCTAGTGCTGTGGCATGGGTCTCACGTGGGGGCCTTATGCCTATAGGAATTCTTGTTGCTGGAAATGTCACAATTCAGGTCCAGTAGCTTACATGTGATGAAAGTCTACTTATCGCAGAAACAGACATCAGCCTCAGACATACAATTACTTTCTCACATGCACCACCTGGAAAATCAACTTCTTCATGTTGGCCTGTGCAGTAATGTTACTTCTCTGGTCTCAGTTTGGCTAAGCAGTACATAGTACTTCATAACAATACAGACCACAACTTGATTTCCGGCTCAGGCCTTTTGTCGACCACAGATGATTCAATCAGTTGGGCAGTATTAGTGGCCTGTCTTACCCCCTCTGTGGTACAGATGACCCTATTAGGAACTTTCCAGAACTGTGGCAGTGGTGTGCACTAAGATGTGTGGCACATGCATCAAAGTTAGGAATTGCAATTTCTAAATTGCGATTTTTAAGAAATCGCAAATTAGGAATCACAAATCTTTATTTATGTAGGAATCACAAAAGAATTTGTGATTCCTAGATATTCCTTACACGCGACTCGCAAATTGCATATCACAAATAAGGAATTGCTTCCCATTAATTTCTATGGGCCTAGAGGCCCATAGGAGTCAATGGCAATTGCATGCGCAATTTGCGTGTACCAAATAGGTAATAGCAAATTGTGCATGCAATTTCAACGGTGCAAGGGTGCCAAAAGGACACCCTGATCCACCCCTGAAATTGCAATGTCAACACATGTTGCGCAAGGGCATGTATGTGTGCAACATAGAACTTTGAAAATGCACTTTTGTGCATTTTTCAAAGTTCTCGCAAATTACCATCAAATTTGAGTTGATGGTTGTTTGCATTTCTTAATTGCAAATTTTTGTTGTTGTTGTTGAATTGCATTTAGGGAATCGCAGTTTGCGATTCCCTAAATGCAATTGCAATTTAAGTAATCACAAATTTAGGGATTACTTAAAAAGCAATTTTCGCAATTGGGAGGATGCATCCCAAATGCAAAAATATCGGTCGCAAAGAGACAGATTCTACAAATCTGCCCCTTTGTGACTGCTATTTTCAATGATGTGTGTGGCCTTTGGTGAATAAGACAAGCTTCTTTTCAGCTCTCTGGCAAACTACTTGAGAATATACGTTTTGAGGCAAAGAAGCTGGAACGTTACCCTGGATGAACAACCTCCACACCACATCCCATATGTTCTGCACCACCATATAGGTCAGTGGAGGAAGGTTGAAATGTGGCCTATTTTACAAAATGTCTTCTCCAACATAGCTGCCCTTCGACTTAACAGGGCCTAAAAGGCTCTGCTCTGGAAACTGAACCCATATGGTGAGCTGAATTCAGTGACATAAAATCTCATGGCCTGTCTTACAGAACGGACCTTTACACAATTAGAGAGAAGACACACAGGAGAGGTGCTAACCAGACCTTTTGGAAGCTGAAGCTCCTGCTAAGATATCCTGTTACTGGCGGATACTCCTGCTGGTGACAGGTAAATGCACATATAGTGGATACCCTAAAAGCTGGTTTGGATATTGCAAGGGCTTGCAAACATGGGTAGTAAATCACCCTTACTCTGACATTGCCATGAGATGGGATTTTTGGATGTCTATATGTGATATCTACTGATGTTATCCACAACATATTGCTGATTGGTGCTCTGCTCATATGCTACTGTATATGACCCAAAGCCATACTAAAAGCTTTATGTCTTCCTCAAGTACATCAAGATAACTTCTGTTTTCTGAATTGCTATTGCGTGGCCAATCAGCTACCTCCCAAAAATAAGGCCAGATCACAGAAGCCACACTTGGCACTATTTTGAAAGACATTACTGCACTAGGAGTTATGATAAGTGGCTTTGATTCTACAATGACAGAAGTCTTGGCCATAATGAAACCCATGATCCCAGATTTTTCCTCTGTACACACGCACTTGGACCTTAATAGACAAGTGAACCAGCAGGTTGGATACCACTCAAAAATATGCAAGTTTCCTATGCCGTCCCTGTGAGCCATACCTTCAGCCTGTGGCATTGCCTCTGATGCCCCCACCGGCTGGAATGTAATTTCTTTTTTTTAAATTTTCAATGTTTATTGCTCCAACCAATTACCTTTAATTTCCCTTAAGGGGTATCCGTGCATGTTTCAACTTGGGCCACATGGGTGCTCCACAGCTCATATGATTTAGCCAGCTACCCACCCACCTAGCACTCTCTTGTTTGTGCTGGCGGGGAAGCCAGCTTCCTCTTCCTTTCCTGCCTGCTCCCACACAACCCATGGTTAAGACGTGGGTTTTGTCACCTCTAATGCCTCTGGCTCCCTACATTTTCATTGCCGAATACTTCACCTGTGTAGAAACTTCAGGGATGGCGCTGACATGCCGACCAGGAGGCAATTTAGGGGACTAGCTCTTGTTCTTCCTGGGGCACCCAAAGCTGATGGGCTCCCTAGGGGTTTTTCCTGGCTTCTGCTCGGGCCCAGAGGATGTGATTAATATCCCTAAGCCTTAGGACATTAACCACCACAAGCCGCCCTCATGGGGGAGCACCTGTTTAGAGGAATGGCCTGTTTTACCGTTCTAACAAAGTCACACCTTCCTCTAGGCCAAGGATGAGCTCAGGAAAAAGGATGCAAGCACATTTTATTTTCTAAGTGTCTCTTTAGACACTTTAACAGCAGATGCTGCTGCTCATACTGTTTTGGTAAATATTGTTTTAGCACGGTTATTTATCTAAGGAGAGCTCCCATTAGCCCATAAACAGAGATGAGCTCTCACCGGCATTTGATAGACTCTCTCTGCCCTCGCACCCAATGGGCTTTTTAACCCTTGCTTCTTTACGAAAAATAAAGGTAGAAAGCCAGGAACTAAACATTAATTTACATTTCAAAAGTCTGCCAGTTGGCATTACGAAATACAATCAGGGGCATTGGTATCCTGTTTTTCTGAGGCCGTTTTTGCATGGCCATGGATTTTTCCTAATTTTCCACAATATGTACCAGACTCTGAATAATTTGAACATTTCAGAGAAAAAATATTTCTAGGTCTAACAGACCAAACGTTATTAATCAAAAAGCGCTCCATACAATTCTGAGAAGTGGCAGAACCTTTGCGATTGAATGCTGGGATTGGACCCTCGCCGTAGTTGGAGCTTGTTAGCGCCTATGAACTCCTGAGCGCTTTCCTTTATTCAAAGCGCTACCTCTTGCCGGACACGCTTTGCGGGTCCCGCTGCGCAGGGCTTTGCTTCCTAAGGACGCTGGGGAGCAGGTTTTGCTAAGAATGTTGTGGGCACTCAAAAGCAGGGCTGCGAGCGCGTCAGCTGCTGGACTCCAGTTCCCAAGAGTCCCTGCTGCTGACCTGACCACAATCACCTGGTGCCGCTCTCCCTGTTGGACACGCCCCCCCTTCCCGTGTAAAAGGAACTTGGATTCAGACCTTCGTGGGATTTTACTTCCTTTGCGATTGAATGCTGGGATTGGACCCTCGCCGTCGTTGGAGCTTGTTAGCGCCTATGAACTCCTGAGCGCTTTCCTTTCTTCAAAGCGCTATCTCTTGCCGGACCCGCTTTGCGGGTCCCGCTGCGCAGTGCTTTGCTTCCTAAGAACGCTGGGGAGCAGGTTTTGCTAAGACTGTTGTGGGCACTCAAAAGCAGGGCTGCGAGCGCGTCAGCTGCAGGACTCCAGTTCCCAAGAGTCCCTGCTGCTGACCTGACCACAATCACCTGGTGCCGCTCTCCCTGTTGGACACGCCCCCCTAGCCGCTCCTCTATAAAACACTGAACGCATTACCGCTGCTCGGGAGCGTGCCCGGGAGAAGCCCGGGACAAGGCTGTCAGGGGCCGAAGGAGGCCGGGCTGGGCCCCCCTACTGACATTTATTGTACTGGTATTCCGCTGTATTAACAGTGTGCTTTGTAAGTCGTTTTGTTATCTAAAAGTGTCCCATTGTGTTCTTGAAAGCGTAGGAGGTTTTACACTATGTCCTCTTCTTCTAGCACCCCCACTTTGTTGCCCCCCTTGAACGAGGCAGGGTCAGCCATCATGGGTCCCCTGGGCACATACTTCAAATGAATATCCCAAGACATTGATAAGGAAATTGCCCTGGCGGAAAGACGTGCAGAACGTAGGTTATTGATTGAACTCCTGAAAACCCCTGTTGATAAACGTCCTTCACAAAGTTTTCCGGCATTGGTTACCCCTTTATCATCTATAACATTTTCAGCTGTATCGGAAAGTCCTTATCCCTTTTCTCCAATTATAGAGCCACTGGTTGTCTCGTCTTTGGAATCCGAAATTTCTACTTTGCCTGCAGTCCCTCCTAGTACTCCTATTGATCCACCTATTGATCAGCCACATATGGCTCAACCTAGTGTCTTAACCCACGTAGTACAATCTAAACCTTGTCCTAAAAGGAAGAGAAGTGCAGTCCCAAAGAAATGATATGTCCCAAAACCCCCGAAAAACATTAGAAAAGTGGGAATATGTACACGCCCCCAAGATCCCACCGGGAGTAGTCCTAATGGGCCACAGATGGGAGAGGGGGAAGTTGTTCCATTAAGTATAGACCCCATAGTGATAGTGTTGCCCGACACACTACCGTCCATCCTGCTACTGTTCCTCGAGTTGGAGAGACTAATGCGGTCCCTTCTGACTTCTATAGAGGAACGAGTTAAAAAATTAGCAGATCAGTTAGATCACTTTGAACAGGCCAGTCTGGATAATTTTTTCTTCACAAAATCATTAATTAAGTCCCACTTCAGGACAGGAGAAAGTAGGAACCCCCAGCAACCAGCTAGGCAGGATGAAAGTGTTCCCACGATTGAAATCCACTCTCCCAAGGTTAGCACCGTAAGCGGGCCCCAGGGAAAGGTACAAAGCTGCAAGACTAACATTGAACTGCCAGTCACCCTAGGTAGTAACAGTGGTGGGAAAACTAAGCCACCTGGCACTGCGGTTAAAGGTAGTAAAGAGTGTCCCAAAAATGTCAGCTCCTTAAGTAATAGTACCCAACATCCATCAAACACCCTGAAACCGTGTCCAAGCCTTGTAGCTGGTGGTAGTAAAAGCTCCAGAAAAAGTAATGCTGTATCGAATAATTCCCAGGCTTCCCAGGCTCCAAGAAATGTTGGTGATGTAGCTGGTGGTAACAACAGCTCTAATCAAAGCAATGCTGTATTGAACAACTCCGAGGCTTCCAAGGTTCCACAAAATGTCTCAATATCCCGCCCTGCTGTTCCAGACAAAAGCCGCCCCACATTCCTTGCGACAAAGCCTCCCCCTAGGATACCCCCCATAAACCTTACCCCAGATTCTTACCCTTATGTGGCTGTCCTTACCAATGTTCCACCTTTATTGGTAGGTCAAAGAGAAACCTTCCAGATGTTAAAAAACAAGGTCATGCACTGGTTAAGGGCTAATAGACCATTGCCCGGTGAAGTTGATGGTTTGATCATCGGGGTGAGAAGGGCTAATTGGATAGGTTGTACTCCCAAAATTTTTGGGGGGAGTGTATTATAATTAACTTTCAAGATCCAAGGGTGGTAGGTTGGATCACGAGGCCGGGCTGGGGCACTAGCAGTGGTGGGATTGGTATTGTGGATCTTACCTTTTTCTACCCAAGACCAATTGGTGCCCAATTTAGTGTAATTAGTGATCTAGGCAGTTCTAGTTACTTACCACTGCCAGGGATTGTCCCCTTTACTGTGCCTTTGTTACGACCAAACTTCTACAATGGTCAAACCCACAATTCTCATGATAGTTTGAAAAATACGGGGGTGGGGTTGTTGACGAATGTTGGGTGATTCCCCGAATATCGGGGGAGGTGTGACAAGGGGGGACACAAGTGGGAACCCTATTGTGTCTACCTTGGTTACAATAGTGTATCCAAAAGAAGTGATCACTGGTGGGAAGATTGGGAATTTGAGGGGAAATTGTGGGGCATGTATGCAAAGTCTGGGGGGGTGAAGAATCTTTCATAACAAGTAAAACTGATACCCAGGAATCGGACGCTAATTTTGTGGACATTGTTATAGATCAGGAAGGGAACACTGAGAGCCCAATTAATCTTTCCTCCATGTTAGCTCTTGAGGTGGGAATTAGAGATGGCCCCAGCCCAGGGAAGTTTTTCTCGTGGAATATTGCGGGGCTAGGTAGTAGGCTATTGTCCCAAAAATGGATAGATTATGTCAATGGGTTTGAAGTGTGTCTAATCCAGGAGACATGGGCTTGCGATCCTATCTTTTTCCCAGGCTACCTAAATTTTTCAATTCCAGCGAACAGAGGTGCCAGGGGTCGACCTATGGGAGGCTTAACAGTTTGGGTAAAGCAAGGTCTGCAAATTAAAGTGAAAGTGTTGGACCTGGGTTGCAAAGATATCCAATTGCTAAGAATGGCATCGGATAAGTGGGGGGCGGTAGACATATATAACATTTATGCTAGGGGTACCAACACTAGGAGTTCCCCCACCCTAGAGGCCCTGTCCACTTTCCTTGAATCACAGTCCCTGGGAAACAGAGTGGTAGTGGCTGGCGATCTCAACAGGACCTTCGAACCGTTGGATAACATGGAAAATCCATTAGGGCAAGAGGAAGACATCCAATGGGTTGTTCCGACTCTAAACTTGGTTCCGGTTAAACGGTGGACGAAGGATATATTACTATTAAATGCAATGTGCCTGGAATATGGGTTGAGAGCCCTAAATGGAAGGACAAAGGGTGACCAGGAAGGTGTTTGTACATTTGATAACGGCCTTAACAAATGTAGAATAGACTATGTCATTTGTAGCCTTAATTTATGGTAGGGGGTATGCGATATGGAAATAGAGAGTAGATTGGAAGGTGATCACAATCCTCTCTGTGTCACCCACAATTGGTGGATGTCCATGTTAGGCAATCCGCAACCTTGTGATGGAGTACTACCTGTTATGGCTAATGATATGCGCAGGCTTAAATGGCCAACTGTGCTGGCGAATGCAGAATCTATGGACTATATAAGTTCAGAGGTGGATACTGCAATAGCCGCTATGGAGACAGAAAGCCCTTAATTCCTGGGTCCAGTGTAACCACAGACATACACGACATGTTTTTTTCCCTTTTAAAGCCACATTTCATGAGACCTACCAAGGCAAATAGGAAAGTCCTACCCAAACCGGCTAGGTGGTTTAATAAGCAGTGTAGGGCAGCCAGACTAGCTTTGGGTAGAGCAATTAGAAGCAGGGATAGGGCTGTGATTGGTGCAGCCAGGAAGCAATATAATGTTAGTGTTCGCCTGGCCAAGAAAAAATGGGATGAGGAGTACTGGGAAGAATTGCTGGAGGCCTCAGGAGCCAAGGATTCCAGGCTATTCTGGAAAATTGTGAAGTGGGGTAGAGGTGGTACCCCAAATAAACCAGATAATAATGTTGATGAGGCGGCCTGGGTGGAGTACTTTAAACCCCAGTATGCTGAGAGTAAGGAGGTCGTGGCTGCAGAGGCAATTCCGGTTGTATTTTGTACTGAAAGTTTGTTTTCACCTAAAGAAGTAGAACTAGTAATTTGTTCCTTACAAGGGGGTAGGGCACCGGGTTTAGATGGGATACCCTCCGATATATTTAAAAATGACAAAGAACGGTGGGCCAGGTATGTGACCCTACTGGGAAATGCCATTGCAAAAGGGGCTGCAATCCCAGAAACATGGAAGGGAGCAATAATCATACCCATCTATAAGAAAGGTGATCGGTCACTCCCGGCCAATTATAGGCCAATAAGTTTGATTGCCACTGTCCAAAAAGTGATAGGGAAGATGGTGGTAAACAAACTAATGGACTGGGTAGAGGAGAACAATGCTCTGTCCCCCTATCAGGCAGGTTTCTGGTGGGCGACCAGCACGGTAGACCAAGTATTCCGTTTCACCATGTTGCGGTGGGGGACGGTGTTGCTTGGCGAGGGCAGCCTATATGTCGCCTTTGTCGACTTGCGGGCTGCCTTCGACCTGGTCCCAAGGAGTAAGCTCTGGACAGTCCTGAATAGAATGGGGGTCCCACCCGAGTTGCTCACTTTGATCATGAGGTTGCACGAGTGCAACTTTGCCAAAGCTCAGTGGGGGCTGAATGGGGAATCCTCTGTCGACTTCCCGGTCGAACGGGGGGTACGACAGGGATGTGCAATGGCACCCTTGCTCTTTTCCCTATTTATAAATGGAATTGTGGGTAGGATGCTGGACGCAAGTGTAGACGCACCTTCGTTAGCGGGCCTCAGGGTCCCGATTCTGATGTTCGCTGACGATACTTTAATTGTGTCCAAAACTCCGCCTGGACTGCAGCGTGCTCTAAATATATTTGATGTTTTCTGTGGGGAGCACGGCCTTGAGGTCAATGTTGGCAAGACCAAGCTGATGGCTTTTTCCAAAAGGCGTAGACTTCGACCGAGGATATTCCTGAACAACAGTGAGCTCGAGGTAGTTAGTGTTTTTACCTATCTTGGGGTTGAGATATCTAGTAAGCCAGGTTGGTCTCATCACATAGAAAAGGCGGTCCTGAGGCATCAGCAGATCTCAGGGGCACTTCGGGTGGAGCAAACAAAATCAAAAACTAAGCCTATAAAACCGGTTCTTCTCGTATACGATGCCAAAGCTATAGGGTCAGCAGCGTGGGGTTTTGAGAGGCTTCTTTCTTTGCAAACATCAGAGAATAGGTTTCTGAGGGGTATTACGGGTCTTCCCCAGAGTGCGCCATTACTCCCGCTCGGTCTGGATCTAGGACGGAGATCTGTTAGCGACCGAGCTCGACTAAGGCCTATTCTCTATTGGAGATGCCTCTGGACTACCCCAGAGATTCGGCATTACGCCGACGGGTTTCTAGCCCTAATTAAAGCTGACACCTTTCACAAAATACCATGGTTGAAGAAACTCAGGGTTGTTTTGGGTGAGCTCGGCCTCCCTAAACTCTGGGATAATCCATCTGGGGAAGTATTCCCAAGTAAAAACCCCATTAAGAACCTGTATTGGGATTATATAGATGGAAGACTCTGGAGAAGTACAAAATTTGAAACAATGGGGGGGGGAGATTCCTGGAAATTAAAATGAGACCTGCATTAGAACAATACTGGGACAGTATCACCGTACCAATGGACAGGAAGTTATTTTTCCAGTTAAGGTCTGGTTCCCTTCCCCTGAAATCCTTGACGGGTAGATGGCAGAGCTCAAACACCTCATGCTGCCCGGTGTGTGGTGCAACTAATGAAAGCATAGGCCATTTTTTATTCTTGTGCGAGGCCTATGCTATCCCAAGGAGAGTATGGCTGGCCCCAGTTTGTCGAAACCTTGGGGCATCTAATGGTGTTGAGGGGCTAAAAATCATCTGTACTTCCACCGACATGCCTATTGTCCTGGGAACAGCAAAGTATTTGGGGTGGGCATGGTCCATTAGGCGGAGGGCTATATCTGTTAACACAATTTGATATTTGTCTTAACCTCATGCGCGCTATTTGAATTCAGCACCTATGCTGAGATTTTAAAAAACCCATGTTACATGACGAGCTGGGCTCGTCATCAGCGTGCGAGGAGGCTACACCATGACGAGCCCAGCTCGTCATCAGCGTGGAAGGGGTTAAAGTTTAAATAACTTTTTTATTGTTAAAGCTTGCACAACTCTTTTTAATGTATTTACATCTATGAAATACTGATTTTAACCAATATGCATTTTTTAAATGTATGCTTGTGCTTTTATGAGAATATATCTCAAATAAAGCTTTACAACAACAACAGCAATGTTCAACCAGTCACCTTTTTGTTGTTGACAGACATATTCAGGTGTTACGCTCATATTAAAGTAACACAGTCTTGGCCATATTTGCTAAAATGGCAAAATAAAGAACTAATACAGCACAGATGGTGCTGCATAGTTTCTCTTTACTGGTGCAAAATGTTCTCAACCACTGTGCAACATTCCAATTGTCTTGCCTTTAATACCATCCCTATTCCTGGCTTTTCATCCAAAAGGATATTGCACTGTTGGCTAGTAGTTTGGTTTTTAAATCAGCCATTATGTCATTCAAAACCTCAGCATGCAGAGTGCTGTTGGCTACAATGTCAGAAGTGGCTAAGGCATAATGCAGGACATTAAGCCACTTGTCGGCAAAATAATATTTAAAAAAACCAACCAGTCCATTTAAAAAAATACTTTTTTCACACCTAAGCCCAAAGTAAATTCTGCTCACTTATTTTGTAAGGGTTCCCTTTTTTTCTTGTCATGCATTAAAAAAGCATTGTCAATGCTTCTCGCTTTTGTATTGGAAAGTTTAAGGCTGAGTTTCACAGCACAAAAAGATACAGCATTGGCAGCTGCAGCATGAACATTATTAAAAGACACGGTGAAGAGACAGAATATCAAACAAAAAATATTGATTTACACAAATATCGAGTCAAAAATATCATGGGTCAGAAATATCGACAGACAAATTGTTGTGGTCAAGAATATAGAATTGAGGTAAGTAATATTGATGTTTAAAATATCGAAGTGTAAAATATCTTTTGCAAAAATATAGTTGTTAAAAATATCGATTTTATTTATGTTATGTATTTTAGTATATAGTTCAAATGTATGTGATGTATGTTTTTTTGTGTAAGAATTGTTTGTATTTTTAATATATGTGTTACACTTTTAGTAGTTATAAAGAAAAAAATCTTTGATTTTTGCATTTTTAGTTCCGTAGTGGATTGTGGGTTTATAGGGGAATAGTGTGGGAAGTGATTTTATGATGTATGTATGTATGTATGTGTGTTCTTATATAGCGCTCGATGACCCGAAGGGTATCTCGGCGCTTGCCTTGGGAACCCGTCCTGGCTTTTCCCTGTGAGATAGCCCCTACAGGGCATCCCCAAGGTGAAAGCCAGGTATCCCGCCGCAGGGGGCCGTTGTGGAGATTAAGCAAGCTTAATGCCCAGAGTTGCAGAGTGAGAATCCATGATTAGAATAGGCACCAAAGCGAGAATTATCAAGTCCGTGGACATTTGAGCTCAAGACCCTGCGGCGTCAGGAATCAAACCCTGGTCCAGGATCTGACCTCTGCTTCAGGGTCTGCCTGCCGGGTCTGCCGTGAGCCACACTTCTCCCATGATATACAATTAGTTGATTATTTTAACTAGCATTTAATATTTTTTATTTGAATTTTTTGTGTGTAGTTCTGTAGCTGGTTGTGGGTTTATAGGGATGAGGGTTGGTAAGTAATTTAATTATTTTACATTTTTTGAATATTTTTTGTTTTTTCTTATTTGTTTAATTGAGATGTTATAGTGTTAAATGGGTTAAGTAATCTAATATTAATTAATTAATAATTGGTTGTTCATTAATTTTAATGAGTTAATTGGTAAATAATAATGGTAATTGTGTAATTAATTTTACATGTGTGTGTTGTAGTGTTTATAGGTGGAAAAGGTGGGAAGTAATTTATTTTTAATTCATGAATTATTAAATAGTTGGTAATTATTTTAATTAGTTAATTAGTAATTAATTATGGTAATTGTGTAATAATTTTAGGTGTGTGTTGTGTTTATAGGAGTAAAGGGTGTTAAGTATTTTGTGTTTAATTAATTATTATATAGTTGTTAACAAATATTAATTATTTGACATGTATTTTGTGTAATTGTTTTTTTTTTTGTTTTTACTTTTAAAGTGGAAAAAGGTGGGTGTTAAAAACATTTTAAAATATTTAATTATTAGTGGTTAATAATAGGTTTTCCTTTTAAGATAATATTTAATCGTGTTTTATTATTTTATAGTGTCATTTAGGTGTGTGTTTTGGATAAAGGTGGCGTCTCTGGCTCTGCACTGAAGTGGGTGAAATCCTTCTTGGCAGGACGCAGTTTCCAAGTGAGGCAGGGATCCCACTACTCTAAAATGATCAAACTGAAACAGGGGGTACCACAGAGATCGGCCCTGAGCCCGACCCTGTTCAATCTCTATGTGACACCTCTTGCTGAGATAGCAGAGGGGTTCGGGATCAGGGTTGTGTCTTATGCCGATAACACCCAGCTGGTGGTCTCCCTGACTCAGGCACCCGACTTGGCAGCCTCCTATTTTGTGGCATGCATGAAGGAGCTTGCCTCCTGGGTGGCTAAGAACTGCCTGAAATTGAATGGAGACAAGACTGAGGTGCTTGTTGTGGGGAAGGCTCCATCAGTATGGTCCTCGACTTGGTGGCCCCCTAGCCTGGGTCCCACTCCATACCCTGCACTCAGGTGAAGAACTTGGGAGTGTGGTTGAACTCTAACTTGTCCTTTGAATATCAAACCAGACGAACAGTGGATACCTGTCTGGGAGTCCTTAAATGCCTCCGTAAAACTTTGGATCTGCTTCCTATTGAGGCCAGGAAGACTATGGTGCATGCCCTTGTGACATCCCACCTGGACTATGGCAACATATTATACCTGGGTACCAATGCCAAATGTATGAACAGACTTTAGGTTCTACAGAACGCTACTGCTCACCTGGTTCTTGTGCACCCTAGGAGGGCTACCTCTAGGAAAGCCTTGGCCTCCCTCCATTGGCTTCCCATTAGTGAGAGAGTGCTGTTTAAACCACTCTGTGTGTGCCACCGCATCACCAGGGAATTAATCCATCATACTTGACAAATTTGCTCACTCGATATATCCCTACACGGCTTCTTAGATCGTGTGGGAATGGTTTGTTGCTTGTTCCTAAGGTCAGTAAGGCCAGGATGGCTGGTCGGTCTTTCCGCTTTCTCGCGGCACAGAACTGGAATAAACTTCCCCGGGGTCTCCGGCTGGAGGCATCGGAGGTTAAATTTAGGAGAGATCTGAAAACCCACTTTTTCTCCTGTGTGCAGGGATAGCCCGTTCAAACTTGATTGTGCCCGTAAGTTTACCTCCTCTCACAACAGCGCGGGGACACACCGGTTGGTGTAACCAGGCGCTTTACAAATGTACCTATTATTATTATTATTATTATTATTATTATTATTATTATTATTATATTATAGTGTTAAAGCATGTGTTCTCAAAGAATGTTTTTTTATTATTAAGATTTTTTTCATTGATTATTAATTATGTTATTTATGGAAATAAATGTAATTAAAAATGTTGAAGTGTTTTGTTATTGGTGTGGTTTTAAAGGGTTGGAAATAAAATAATTTTTTGTGTGTTAATATTTGCTTCTTTTAAATCATTATTGTTTATAAATGTATGTATGTATTTATTGTATATAGTATGTGTAGTTTTTTGTTATATGTAATGAATATTATAACATGTGTTCTTTCTATATGTTTAAAAAAATGTATACTTTAAAATATTGTGTATTTATTTTTATGATTTTTTACATTTTATAATATTTGTTGCCTTTGTTCAATTGTTTAGGTGTTAGTAATTTTTGTTTCTCTGCTATCCAACACTTTCCCTAATGTTGCAGTCACTGGAGTGGGAATAGTAATTTCTACAGCTCTGCTATCCAGCACTTTCCCGACTATTGCATTTACGGGAATGAATATAGTAATGTTTTCCCCTCCGCTTTCAGGCACTTTCCCTACTGTTACACTCACTGGAATGGGAATAGTAATGTTTACTCCTCCGCTATCCAACAGTTTCCCTACTGTTGCATTCACTGGACTTGGAATAGTAAATTTTGCCCCTCCGCGATCCAACATTTTCTCTACTGTTACACTCACTGGAATGGGAATAGAAATGTTTACTCCTCCTCTATCCAACAGTTTTCCTACTGTTGCATTCACTAGACTTGGAATAGTAAATGTAACTACTTCGCTATCCAACACTTGCCATACTTTTTCACTCACTGGAGTAGGAATAGTAATTTTTCCCCTTCCGTTATCCAACAATTTCCCTATTGTTGATCTTTTTGGAGTGGGAATAGTAATTTTAGCCCCACCACTATCCAATAGTTTCCTCACTGTTGCACTCACTGGAATGTGAATAATAATTTTATCTCCTCAATCAATCAATCAATCAATCAAGACATTTGTAGAGCGCACTACCTACCCGTAGGGTCTCAAGGCGCTTGGGGGGGGGGGGGGTGGTTGCCGCTACTGCTCGAACAGCCAGGTCTTGAGCTTCTTCCTGAAGGAGAGGTGGTCTTGGGTCAGGCGCAGGTCGGCCGGGAGGGAGTTCCAGGTCTTGGCGGCAAGGTAGGAGAAGGACCTTCCTCCTGTAGTGGCTCTACGGATGCGTGGGACGGCGGCGAGTGCGTGGCTGGCAGATCGGAGGTGGCGTTTGGGAGCGTAGAAGTTGATGCGGTTGTTGAGGTAGCTCGGGCCTTGATCGTGGAGAGCTTTGTGAGCGTGGGTAAGGAGGCGGAAGGTGATTCTCTTGTTGACCGGGAGCCAGTGCAGGTCTCTTAGGTGTCCGGAGATGTGGCTGTGTCGTGGGACGTCGAGGATGAGTCTGGCTGAGGCGTTCTGGATGCGCTGGAGTCTCTTCTGGATCTTGGCGGTGGTTCCGGCGTAGAGTGCGTTGCCGTAGTCCAGTCGGCTGGTGACGAGGGCCTGGGTGATGGTCTTCCTGGTCTCCATGGGGATCCACCAGAAGATCGTCCGAAGCATGCGCAGGATGTTGAAGCACGACGAGGAGACGGCGTTGACTTGCCTGGTCATGGAGAGGGAGGAGTCCAGGATGAAGCCCAGGTTGCGTGCGTGGTTCGTCGGTTTGGGTGCGGTGCCCAGGGCGGGGGGCCACCAGGAGTCGTCCCGGGCGGAGGGCGAGGAGCCCAGGATGAGGACCTCCGTCTTATCTGAGTTCAGTTTCAGGCGGCTCGTCATCATCCACTCGGCTACCTCTTTCATCCCTTCGTGCAGGTTGGCTCTGGCGGCGGCGGGGTCGTTGGTCAGGGAGAGGATCAGCTGGGTGTCGTCGGCGTAGGAGATTATGTTGAGGTTGTGTTGGCGTGCGATGGCCGCGAGGGGGCTCATGTAGACATTGAAGAGAGTAGGGCTCAGCGAGGATCCTTGAGGGACGCCGCAGATGACTTCGGTGGCCTCTGACTTGTACGGTGGTAGGCGGACTCTCTGTGTTCCTCCGCTATCCAACATTTCCCCTACTGTTGCACTCACAGGAGTTAATTCAATTCAATTCAAATAAAGCTTTATTTCGATATAAAATTTCATATCATAAAAGCATACATTTAAAATACGTCAAATTCAGCATACAGTTTTCACTATATATCACAAAATAGCCAGTATCATTGCAATTTTTGATGGAAAAAGGGGAAATAATGGTCATATTCATACAAAGAATAATACAATAAATATTTTAGAAGATTATTTAAGATTTTACAGGTCAAAGAGCCCTATGAATTAAAACATTTTTAGATAAAAAGATATATACAATCAATTCATTGAATTTCTAAATTTCACCAATAGTTTCAAAAATTCAATTAGCGTGAAGAACATTTCCGGGGTTTCCATTCTTTGTAGTTTAAAGAACGCCTCTCTTCAAGAATGGATCCCCCACTCTTTAAGGATTGGTCTTAACAGAATTTTTCTAGGGACGTGATAAAATTTACAGAATAAAGTGCAGTGCAAATTTGATTGGAGGGCCACATCATCGCAGGGACAAGGCAAAATGTGTCTCGACCAATCATTACAAGATGGAAATGTGATCAGTCGAAAAAAGGAACCCATTCTAAATCTGAATAAAAGCGTTCTAGCGTAGCTATTTATATCACTATTAAGATATAATTGTGGGCCCCGCTCAGGAGTTATACTTTGATAGGCTAGGACAGACGTTTTTAGTTTCTCCGTCTTCCATCTTTTATTCTCTAGATGGTCCATAACCATTTTGCGTAGCCCTTTCCTTGATATTGATTCCATGGTCGAGGGATTCTTGAAAAACTTTGGATGACCAATGTCATTCATCATATTTTCAACTGTCGATAGCCACTTAACATGCTTAACGCCATCCAGTTGTAAGCAGTCGGATATAATGTTACGATTAAAGACAGTTTCAGTGGTCAGCCAGAGTTTATGCCATAGAAGGATGGGTTCCGTCATAATAATGTCCGAAATGTATGCAAGGCTAAGTTCTATGTGTATAAAATAATTTGGGGTGGATTTTGTTACCCCTAGGAGGTACCGGAGAAAACGATTCTCTGTCTGTTGTATACAAACCGCAGAATCGATTCCCCACACCCCTGAGCCATAAATCGCCATAGACACACATTTGGCTTTATAAATGACAATTAACTCTTTAACAGGTCTACCACCAATTATACTTGCAAAATTCTACAAGGCACCAATGGCCTTGGAGAAAGCTAAGTTTCTCGCTAGAATAGCTTGTTTCTAAGTAGATTTACGGTGAAAACAAATCCCCAAGTACGGGAATTGATATGTAATCTCTGTTTATTTGTTATCTATGACGATAGGGCAGGGTATTTTCTTTGTTCCCCATCTACAAGACATAGAGTAAGTTTTACTAATGTTAACCTTCAGTCCCTTCTCCCTCATAAAAAGATTGAACTTAGAGACTGCCCTCTGAAGTCCCAGTCTAGTCTACGATAAAATTGCGGCATCATCCGCATATAAGAGGATGGGGACAGGGGAGCCCTGCACAACAGGGTTGTCGTAAGGAAAGCTGTTGAGATGGTCACCAATTCCATCAATATAGAGTGAAAAGAGCAGGGGTGACAAAATGCACCCCTGTCTTACCCCCCTCCTAATTGAAAACCTTGATGAGCACTCTCCCTGTTGTCCAAAGCGAACCCTCGCTCAGGCATCTTTATATAATTCTTTGATAAAATTTAAGATGGAATGATCCAGATCGAGATTTTTAAGGACAGCCCATAGTTGTTTGTGTTCAACACAATCAAATGCTGAACTTAAATCTATAAAAGTAATATACAGGTTCCCTTTTTTTGCTATGGTGTATTTGGAAATTAAGAGATGTAAATTAAGGCTCTGCTCAACCGTCCCCATACCTTGACCAAAACCATACTGAAAAAACGAAAGAATATTCGATTCTTCAATCCAGTTTTGCATGCATTTTAAGATGATTCGCCCCGCTACTTTCATTTGGGCATCAATCAATGAAATTGGACGGTAGCAGGACGGATCGTGCCTGTCCCCTTTTTTAAAAATGGGGACCACTATAGCTTCTGACCAGGTTTGTATTAGACCATGTATATTAGCGCAGTTCATCACTACAGCTAACAGTGGGGCCCAAAAGTCTAGATTAGCTTTAAAAACATCTACAGGTATGCAGTCTGGACCCGGTGCCTTACTGGCCGGGCTTTCTCTAATAGCCAGACTCACCTCTTCACATGAAAAAACAAGGTCCACTGGAAGATTTTTCACGTGAGATTCGGAGATAGGAGGAAGAAGAATACCACCCTCAGCAGCAGTCAATTGTGGCTCCTGTACATCGTACAGATTTTTAAAATGAGCGAACCAAGTCTCCCCATCGATGGCAAGATCTATCATTTTCGGTTGGTTGCCCTGCCAGAAGGGGGCGTTTACTGCCTTCCAGAATGCCGTAGCATCTTTACTTCTTGAGGCAAAAATTAGAGTTTCCCAGGCCTTTTGTTTCAAGGCTTTTTCTCTATTCTTTATAGCCTTGCGATAATTACATCTTGCCTGTCTAATAGCCTCTGTAGATCGCGGGGTGGTATGTTGTGCCTTTTTCAGATTTTTTAAGGCAGCAGTACAATGTTTATCAAACCAACCACTATTGTTAATAATTCCAGATTTAGGTTGCCGTGTCAATAGGGATTTAAGGGTCTGCTGAATCTTGTTAAACGAGTCGAATATTTTTTGCGGGTCTTCTAATGGAGATAGGCATAAATTAATCTCCATGCTTCTCTCAGATACTAAATTTCTAAAAAGTGTTTCAGGGATCACTTTATCCCATTTAATAGTATAGCCATTTGTCCGTCCCATGGAAATATGGGGTTGGTAATTAATAGTATTAGTATTCGTTTTTGACCTCTCTATATGTTTTCTTATGTTAAACATTAGAGCGTAATGGTCTCCATACACCTCGTCCAATGTTTTCCATGAGGAGAGCAAAATGGCATGTGATCTAGAAAAAAGGGTGAAGTCAATCACGGAGTTAGATCCTCTTCCGTGAAAGGTTGTTGGAAAAGGTAATGACGGTGAGCATAATTCATTTACAAAATCTAGGTTAAAAAAGAAAAGAAAGCTATTTAAACTATCCCCTAGTTTTGAATGACTAAAATGATTCAGGGTTTCATCCATAATACAATCTAGGCCACAGAGTTCCTTTGGCCCATACTGGCAGGGATTACAGTTAAAATCACCTATCCAGGCGATCATACATTCCTTATTGGTACGTTCTTTCAAAGTGACAACTTCCTGAGTTAAATCATTTAAGGTTTGGTTTAAAGCTTCAAGAGTTAAATTATTATAGAAATGTATTATAATGAGATTGAGGGAATTGCCCCATCCAATCATAATTATCTGGTAGAAGTCTTTTGGGATATGTGTCAGCACAGTTAGTCCACTAGTAATCTTAAGATATGTTACCAAACCGCCCTTGTTTCTGCTGTGGTTTGTCACCAACGCCGGAGCGTGCAAAGTCTGGTACCCCAATAAATGCACTGGCTTTAGTGCTCAAGTTTCTTGAAAACAGAGGATTGAGTGGGTGTTCACCATATCCAACCATGATTGTGATGCAGTTTTAGACACAAGGCCAGCCACATTCCAACTAAGTATGGAGAATACAATGTAAGCAGGGGAAGGAGTGCAGATATTAGAAGGGGCCTCTACATTAATCTGACCACCAGGGATACATTTTTCAGGAAGGGATACAGTGTCAACAAGTTCTTCATTCCCACCAATACCCTCCATGTCACTTGTCACAGAATTAGTAGGAAAAATTAAACACTTTCCCCTATCTAAATGCATACATTTTAACAACACTGGTGAGGCATCGTGCGATGAACCCTCCGCCCCACACCGCTCAATCTTTGTATCACTAGAAGTGGGAGTGATCACCATATCATGCAAATTCAGCGAACAAAGATTGACATCATTGCTAACACCGCTTTTCAGTGCTAAAGGAACACAGGTTTTCTCCCACATATTAATATTTAACACTGCGGAACTACTTATTAATGGAGAAGTGGCAATAGAAGGGGCTGTTTTGTTGGCATCAACTGATATAGGAGAAACACTCAGACAATCTCGGGTATCCTCTGTATCAAGAGTTGGCTTGTCCTGTCATTCGTTGGAGTCCAGCCCAGAGAGTGGTTCATACAGATTCTGTAAGGGGATGTTCCAAAACTCATTAGGGTTAACAGGGCGGCCTAAGTTGGGGTTCGGAGGAAAATATCTAGGGGGAAATTGACATCCAAGAAAAGGAGAGAAATTAGATGTATAATTAGCAGAAAAAGAAGAAGGATGTGGAAGATGATGTCCAAAATTTAAGGGATAAGGAGCACGGTGTACTGCATTAAGGGTTTTACAGTGTTGACGATTTGGTGGATGAATAGGGGGTATTTACAAAGCTTCAGGGTAAAAATAACTAAGATTACGGGTAGAAATACCTCCCTCCGTTCTTCCTGGAAACCAATCACTAATGTGTGTGACCACTCTGTGATCCCTAAAGTTTACTATCACAACATCCCCCTCGATGTCTTAAGGTCTGGGGCCCACCCACTTACATCGTCTAACGGAGATTATGTCTCTCCGTTTAGGTGAGGGGGAAGGTACCTATTTTTTCCCAGCCAGAAAATAACTTTGTTTTTGCGATTGGCATTGTATTCAATGTTACCATTAGGAACGGTTGGGACGCCAGTGAGGACTATGACAAAGTTGGCTGACTCTGGTGGCAAATCCACCATATTCCTAGAGTTTTCAGAATATAAGTTTGCTCTCTGCTTTATTGTTGTCACAGGCTTCGTACTTGGAATCTTTGTGGGAGGGAGCAGTTTCTTAGCCGCCGGCATAACCTTCTCTTTATGTATCGCCTGTGCAAAAGTTGGGGTGGACGGGTTTGTTTTATTTTTTAAAACAGAATTTTCTTTCTGGGGAATCTTTGAATTCGCCTTATTAGAGGTTAGCTGATTATTTACTGTAGAAGGTACCTTAGGGTTACTGGTATTGGGATTAATGATAAGGTTGGAGGCTGCCAAGATGTGATCCATTTTTTCCCCCAACCTTTTAACTCTTTCCGTAAGTGGAAGCAAAAGAGATTTTAGGAGATGTTCAAACATCTCCATAGTCTCTTTGGTCAACAAAGTTTGTTCCCCTACGATTGGTGGTATTTGGGATCCCTCTGAAACCTCCCTCTCTGGTTGACCAGATGGTTTATCAGTGGGGTCAACCGGAGGGGGAGTGACACGTGAACTGATTTCTCCTTTTTTTGCCCCACCCTTTCTCCTTCTTTTCCTTGGTGGGGAGAAGTGTACCCTCGTGGGTTTCTTGGAGTTGGATTTACTCCTGCTGACAGTAACTGATGGGAGTGTCTCTGTCAGCATGTCAGCATTAGGTAGTGGTTTAGGGGAGGCTGACTGTGGGTGAGAAACAAGGTCCATGACTACCGGGGAGTTTAAATCTATTAAATCTATTAAATCTATTAAACAACTAGTAGTCGAGGGGCCATTTTCAATATCATCATTAGTAATATCAATAGATATTGGTGAGGAGTTGTGCTCTTGAAAAATGAGGGTAATGTTATCGGTACTAAATAGCTCAGCATCAACATTCGAGTTGCTTAAATTGTCAGATAGTGACTGCGTAGATGCCTTCAGTGGAGAAAGTACTGGTGTCTTTTTAAGTAAATCAATTGAGAAGCGGCGCTCCGCACGTTTCTCTGCTAACAGCAATTCTTTATCTATTTCTTTGGTTGCCCTTGCAAAATACTTGTCCAAGGGACCCAAGATGGAAACCCCAACAGCGGCGGGTAGTGAATTAGGTACCTCTGTACCCATACTTTCCGTTTAAAGTAAACAAAAGGCAACCCCCTAAACCATATGTTCAAAACAATAGAGCGTGTTCTCAATCAGTAAGAGAGTGCCAAAGCCACATTTCTAGTATAATCTAGACAAGAATAGGAACGCCGTTATCCCACCTCCCTAACTCCCACCACATACAAATATCTGGCGAAAAAATACCAAAAAGTAGACGTTAGGGGATAGGCCCAGCCCAGCCTCCTGCGGCCCCTGACGGCCACAGACGGCCTGCCCTTTGTCCGGGCTTCGTCCGGCATCCCGCACACGCGTCCCGCTGTGCGTGGGGGGGCGGGCCTAAGTAGGAGGAGCAGGGGCAGGAAGAGTCACCAGGTGCGCTGTGTTAGGCGTGCGCAAGGGACCCTGGTTCTCCCAGTCCCGACCCCTGAGTGCAATCCATAGATATCCAAATGTCAAGAGATTTGCGTTTCCCCTCTGCAAGGCTCGAAGGCTCTCAGTGCCCGAGGAAGGCTGAATCCGGTAACGTGTCCCACAAATAACAGCTGCGAGCGGCTCCCGCGGAGCGGGGGCCACGAGCTGTAAATACCGATGAGAGAGGGAGGAGCAGGGGTGGAAAGAGTCACCAGGTGCACTGTGTTAGGCGTGCACAAGGAACCCTGGTTCTTGCAGTCCCGACCCCTGAGTGCAATCCGTAGATATCCAAATGTCAAGAGTTTTGAGTTTCCCCTCTGCAAGGCTCGAAGGCTCTCCGTGCCAGAGGAAGGCTGAATCCGGTAACGTGTCCCACAAACAACAGCTACGAGCGGCTCCCGTGGAGCGGGGGCCTCGAGTTGAAAATACCGATGAGAGAGGGAGGAGCAGGGGCGGGAAGAGTCACCAGGTGCGCTGTGTTAGGCGTGCGCAAGGGACCCTGGTTCTCGCAGTCCCGACCCCTGAGTGCAATCTGTAGATATCCAAATGTCAAGAGTTTTGCGTTTCCCATCTGCAAGGCTCGAAGGCTCTCAGTGCCAGAGGAAGGCTGAATCCGGTAACGTGTCCCACAAACAACAGCTGCGAGCGGCCCCCGCGGAGCGGGGGCCGCGAGCTGTAAATACCGATGAGAGAGGGAGGAGCAGGGGCGGGAAGAGTCACCAGGTGCGCTGTGTTAGGCGTGCGCAAGGGACCCTGGTTCTCGCAGTCCCGGCCCCTGAGTGCAATCCGTAGATATCCAAATGTCAAGAGTTTTGAGTTTCCCCTCTGCAAGGCTCGAAGGCTCTCAGTGCCAGAGGAAGGCTGAATCCGGTAATGTGTCCCACAAACAACAGCTGCGAGCTGCTCCCACGGAGCGGGGGCCGCGAGCTGTAAATACCGATGAGAGAGGGAGGAGCAGGGGCGGGAAGAGTCACCAGGTGCGCTGTGTTAGGCGTGCGCAAGGGACCCTGGTTCTCGCAGTCCCGACCCCTGAGTGCAATCCGTAGATATCCAAATGTCAAGAGTTTTGAGTTTCCCCTCTGCAAGGCTCGAAGGCTCTCAGTGCCAGAGGAAGGCTGAATACGGTAACGTGTCCCACAAACAACAGCTGCGAGCGGCAGGAGTTGGAATAGTAAATTTAATTCCTTCGCTATCAAAACCTTACCCTACTTTGCACTCACTGGAATGGGAAAAGTAATTTGTACCCCTCCACTACCCAACAGTTTCCCTACTGTTGCACTCACTGGAGTAGAGTGGGAATATTAACTTTAGCCCTTCCACTATCCAACATTTTCCCTACTGTTGCACTCACATGAGTTGGAGTAGTAAATGTAATTCCTCTGCTATCCAACACTTACCCTACTTTTGCACTCACTGGAGTGGGAATAGTAATTTTTACCCCTCAGCTATCCAACACTTTTCCTACTGTTGCCCTCTTTGGAGTGGGAATAGTAATTGGTGCCCCTATGCAATCCAACACTTTCTGTACTGTTGCACTCTTTGGAGCAGGAATAGTAATTTTTGGCCCTCAGTTATCTAACAGTTTCCCTACTGTTGCACTCACTGGAGTGGGAATAGTAATTTTAGCCGTTTCCGCTATCCAACATTTTCCCTACTGTTGCTGTCACTGTTGTGGGAATAATAAATGTAATTCCTCTGCTAAGCAAATCTTACACTACTTTTGCACTCACTGGAGGAGGAATAGTAATGTTTACCACTCCACTATCTAACACTTTTCCTACTGTTGTACTTGTTGGAGTGGGAATAGTATTTTTTACCTCTCTGCTATCCAACACTTTCTCTACTGTTGCATTCTTTGTAATGGGAACAGTATTTTTTACCCCTCAGCTATCTAATACTTTCCCTACTGTTGCACTCTTTGGGGTGAAATAGTAATTTTTACCTCTCTGCTATCCAACACTTTCCTTACTGTTGCACTCTTTGTAATGGGAATAGTATTTTTTACCCCTCCGCTATCTAACACTTTCTCTACTGTTGCACTCTTTTGGGTGGAAATAGTAATTTTTCCCCTCCGCTATCCAACACTTTCCCTACTGTTGCTATCACTGGATTTGGAATAGTAAATTTAATTACTCTGCTATCCAACACTTACCATATTCTTGCACCCACTGGAGTGGGAATAGTCATTTTTACCCCTTTGCTATCCAACACTTTCCCTACTGTTGCACTCTTAGGAGAGGGAGTAGTAATTTTTGCCCCTCTACTTTCCAACAGGTTCCCTGCTGTTGCACTCACTGGAGTTGGGATAGTAATTTTAGCCCCTACGCTATCCAACATTTTCCCTTCTGTTGCACTCTTTGAAGTGGGAATAGTAATTTTTGCCCTCAGCTATCCAACAGTTTCCCTACTGTTGCACTCACTGCAGTGGGAACAGTAAGTTTAGGCCCTACGCTAACCACCATTTTCCCTACTGTAGCTATCACTGTTGTAGGAATGGTAAATGTAATTCCTCTGCTATCCAACTCTTACCCTAATGTTGCACTTACTGGAGTGGGAATAGTAATGTTTACCCCTCCACTATCTAACACTTTCCCTACTTTTGTACTCTATGGAGTGGAAATAGTATTTTTTCCCCTTTGCTATCCAACACGTTCCCTACTGTTGCTATCACAGGAGTGGGAATAGTAACTTTTTCCCCTCTGCTATCCAACAATTTCCCTACTATTGCACTAACTGGAGTTGGAATAGTAAATTTAATTACTCTGCTATGCAACACTTACCATACTTTTGCACCCACTGGAGTGGGAATAGTAATTTTTACCCCTCTGCTATCCAACACTTTCCTTACGGTTGCACTCTTTGGAGTGGGGATAGCAATTTTTGCCCCTCTGTTATCCAACAGTTTCCCTACTGTTGCACTCACTGGAGTTGGAATAGTAATTTTAGCCCCTATGCTATCCAACATTTTCCCTACTGTTGCATTCTTTGGAGTGTGAATAGGATTTTGTCCCCCTCCGCTATCCAACACTTTCCCTAATTTGGCACTCACTGGAGTGGGAATAGTAATTTTTACCCCTGCGCTCTCCAACACTTTCCCTACTGTTGCACTCTTTGGAGTGGGTATAGTCATTTTACCTCTTCGCTATCCAACACTTTCCCAGCAGTTACCCTGTTTGGAGCAGGAATAGTAATTGTTGTCCCTCCGCTACCCAACAGTTTCCTTACTGTTGCACTCACTGGAGAGGGAATAGTTACTTTAGCCCCTCCGCTATCCGATATTTTCCCTACTGTTGCACTCACTGGAGTGGGAATACTAATTTTTACCCCTCCACTATCTAATACTTTCCCTACTGTTGTACTTGTTGGAGTGGGAATATTAATTTTTACCCCTCTGCTATCTAACACTTTCCCTACTGTTACACTCTTTGGAGTGGAAATAGTATTTTTCCCCTCTGCTATCCAACACTTTCCCTACTGTTGCTATCACTGGTTTGGGAATAATACCTTTTACCCCTCCGCTATCCAAAAGTTTCCCTACTGTTGCACTCACTGGAGTTGTATTAATAAATTTAGTTACTCTGCTAGACATTTTTACCCCTCTGCTATCCAACACTTTCCCTACTGTTGCACTCTTTGGAGTGGAAATAGTAATTGCTGCCCCTCTGCTATCCAACAGTTACCCTACTGTAGCACTCACTGGAGTTGGAATAGTAATTTTAGCCAATACGCTATCCAACATTTTCCCTACTGTTGCACTCTTTGGAGTGGGAATAGTAATTTTTACCCCTCCGCTATCCAACACTTTCCATACTGTTGGACTCTTTTGGAGTAGGAATAGTCATTTTTACCCCTCCGCTATCCATACTTTCCCCACTGTTTCACTCTTTAGAGTGGGAATAGTCATTTTTACCCCTCCTCTATCCAACACTTTCCCTACTGTTGCTCGCTTTGGAGTGGAAATAGTAATTTTTTCACCTCCGCTATCCAACACTTTCCCTACTGTTGCTATCCCTGGCGTGGGAATAGTAAACTTAATTCCTCTGCTATCCAATGCTTACTCTACTTTTACACTCACTGGAGTGGGAAAAGTAATATTTACCCCTCCACTATCCAACACTTTCGCTACTGTTGCACTTGTTGGAGTGGGAGTGGATATCTTTACCCCTCTGCTATCCAACCCTTTCCCAACTGTTGCACTCTTTGGAGTGGGAATAGTAATGTTTACCCCTCGGCTATCCAACTCTTTCCCTACTGCTGCACTCTTCGGAGTGGGAATAATAATTTTTTCACCTCCGCTATCCAACACTTTCCCTGCTGTTCCCATGAGGCACAGGGTCAAGACTGATTTGCATATAGCTGGGTCTGAACTGAGGTGGTGAAGTGAGCTAAAGAATAATGATGGATTCAACCCTGATCTCTGACTGTGGTCAGTGTCTGCAAAGTTTCAGAGCTCCGTCAATCATCTCCTTGTGTTTGCTTTGTTCGCCCTAAGTCGGCAGGATATGCCCAGACGTGGATCCTTTGCTCACTTTGTCACTGGATTCAAGTTAGCCTGGCTGATGAAGGGTGTCACCCAGAAACCGATCACAGGATGCTTGTTTCCATTTCAGGGAAGACCTGGCTTAGCAGGTCGGGCGGGACTGTTCCCTTGCGGCACAGCGTCAAGATTAATTTGCATGTAGCTGGGTCTAACTGAGGTGGTGAAGTGAGCTTAAGAATGATGATGGATTCAACCTAGATCTGTGACTGGCGGTGAGTGTCTGAAAAGTTTTAGCGCTCCGTCCATCATCTCCTTGTGTTTGCTTTGTTCGCCGTAGGCCTGCATGGTTTGCCCAGATGGGGTCCTTTGCTCACTTTGTCACTGGATTTGAGCTAGACTGGCTGATGAAGGGTGTTACCCAGAAACCTGTCCCAGGATGCTTGTTTCTGGTTCAGGGAAGACCTGGCTTGGTAGTTCCGTCTGGACTGTTCCCATGAGGCACAGGGTCAAGACTGATTTGCATATAACTGGGTCTGAACTGAAGTGGCGAAGGTAGCTCAAGAATGAGAATGGGTTCAACCAAGATTTGTGACTGAGGGTGAGTCTTTGAAAAGTTTCAGCGCTCCATACATAATCTCCCTGTGTTTGCTTTGTTCTCCCTAAGTTGGCAGGGTATGCCCAGACTTGGGTCATCTGCTCACTTTGCCACTGAATTCAAGCTAGCCTCGCTGATGAAGGGTATTAACCAGAAACCTGACCCAGGAGCCTTGTTTCTGGTTCAGGAGGAACTGGCTGGGCAGTTCCAGCTGGACTGTTCCCATGAGGCACAGGGTCAAGATTGATTTGCATATAGCTGGGTCTGAACTGCGGTGGTGAAGTGAGCTAAAGAATGATGATGGATTCAACCCGGGTCTGTGACTGGGGGTGAGTGTCTGAAAAGTTTCAGAGCTCCGTCCACAACCTCCTTGTTATTGCTTTGTTCGCACTAAGATGGCAGGGTATGCCAAGACGTGGGTCCCTTGCTCACTTTGCCACTGGAATCAAGCTAGCCTGGCTGATGAAGGGTGTTTCTCAGAAACCAGTCCCACGATGCTTGTTTCCGGTTCAGGGAAGACCTGGCTTTGCAGTTCGGGCTGAACTGTTCCCATGAGGCACAGGGTCAAGACTGATTTCCATATAGCTGGGTCTGAACTGAGGCGGCGAAGTCAGTTAAAGAATGATAATGGATTCAAGACACATCTGTGACTGGGGGTGAGTGTCTGAAAGTTTTCAGCGCTCTGCCCATCATCTCCTTGTTATTGCTCTGTTCGCCCTAAGGTGACAGGGTATGCCCAGACGTGGGTCACTTGCTTACTTTGCCACTGTATTAAAGCTAGCCGGGCTGAGAAGGGTGTCATCCAGAAACCAGTCCTAGGATACATGTTTCTGGTTCAGGGAAGACCTGGCTTGGCAGTTCCGGCTGGACTATTCCCATGAAGCACGGGTTCAAAACTGAGTTCCATATAGCTGGGTCTGAACTGAGGTGGCGAAGTGAGTTAAAGAATGATGATGGAGTCAACCCAGATCTGTAACTTGGGGTGAGTTTCTAAAAAGTTTCAGCGCTTCGTCCACAACCTCCTTGTTATTGCTTTGTTCGCACTAAGATGGCAGGGTATGCCAAGACGTGGGTCCCTTGCTCACTTTGCCACTGGAATCAAGCTAGCCTGGCTGATGAAGGGTGTTTCCCAGAAACCAGTCCCACGATGCTTGTTTCCGGTTCAGGGAAGACCTGGCTTTGCAGTTCGGGCTGAACTGTTCCCATGAGGCACAGGGTCAAGACTGATTTCCATATAGCTGGGTCTGAACTGAGGCGGCGAAGTCAGTTAAAGACTGATAATGGATTCAAGCCACATCTGTGACTGGGGGTGAGTGTCTGAAAGTTTTCAGCGCTCTGCCCATCATTTCCTTGTTATTGCTTTGTTCGCCCTAAGTTGGCAGGGTATGCCCAGACGTGGGTCTCTTGCTGACTTTGCCACTGGATTCAAGCAAGCCTGGCTGATGAATGGTGTTACCCAGAAACCGGTCCCAGGATGCTTGTTTCAGGTTCAGGGAATACCTGACTTGGCAGTTTGGGCTGGACTCTTCCCATGAGGCACTAGGTCAAGACTGATTTGCATATAGCTGGATCTGAACTGAGATAGGGAAGTGAGCAAATGAATGATGATGGACTCTGCCCAGATCTGTAACTGGGGGAGAGTGACTGAAAAGTTTCAGCACTCCGTCCATCATCTCCTTGTGTTTGCTTTCTTCATTAAACTCAGACCCTTCTTCATAGAATAGACACATCTTGGGCTAAGCTTCAATCTACAGAGGACAGGCATGGCAGTAGCAAAGTAAACTTTCTCCTCTAACAGAATACATCAAGGGCAATATTCCATTCCCTTCAGGACAGGTTAATGTCTAGTTGATGGTACTTTTTCTACATCACTAATTTTAAAAATGAAGCTATATTTACTGCTTGTGCTAGAAATATGACACACCCTCCAGGTTGCTAATGAGGCACATACCGTGGATGTGTTCGCTGGATATTGCCCCTGCTCTCATGTGTCTCACACTGTCTTTTCTTTTCACAGCTAGTCTCTTGAACTCTATTATCATTCATCCCCTTTCTTTTCATAAATTAATGAGTATCAGACTTTTTTTCCACAACCTTCCACCTTCCTTTCTCCATCTCCCTCACCATCCACACACTATTCACACCGGTAATTCGTCCAAATATTTCTCCTGATCCTCTGATGCACTATTCTCTCAATTCAATTCAAACAAGTCTTTATTTTGACTACAAGTCATAAAAGACAACATCTATATATAAAATAAACACAGCAAGAATAAAATTAAAATTAAAATCAGAGCATCAAAACTATAGTGGAACAGGGGATGATTATTTCATCTGTTAGTTTTACAAGATCTAAGTGATTTTCTCATTTATACCACTTGATTCAGTCCATTGATTGTTCCATACACTTTTATTCAAAAGAATAAATATTATAAAACCAGGATTAAAAACACACTATTTCATTACATTTGCAATTATTTACAGTCAGAATTTAAAACCAGATTAAACTGATGGAGTGTTCAGTAATTTTAGTTTGTTCCTGCGAATTACCCACATCTATTTTTAGAATTTGGCCACGGCGATTACCAGGCTTTCAGAACCGTCTGTTCTTAGTATCCTAAGCGCTTCGGTACCACTTTTGATGCCTTTCTGAATGCATATTGTCCTCAACCATTTGGAGCGTGGAAATTTGTACTCAGGGCATATAAAGAGGACATGGGCTATACTTTCCGATTGTGTAGTGCAGAAAGGGCACAGGACATCATTGTTGTTAGTTGTCCATTTACTGGTAAATGTGTTAATTGGGAGACTTCCCACCCTGTACTGATGGAACAATTTTTTGTCTTCTGGGATAGTGATAACATCCCAGTATAGTTCATAGACCGGTGTATGTTTGTGCTCCAGAAAATCCCTTGTTATTGATGGAGCAGTACATTTTTGGAAGTCTCTTTGAATTACCATGGCCCAGTTGAGCTCTTTTAGGGTTTTGTGTGATGGGAATGGATTTTGTAATGGATTGTCCCAAAAATTCCCCAGTCCCATTGCTTTATAAGTCAGCCTCACTTCTCTGAACCAGGGTATTCTATTCCCTTTGTCCAAGTCTCTGGTTTCTAGTAGGGCTTGAGCATAATAAGGAAGTTCAGGGGTAACCCAGATCCTCCGCCAATATGCGATCGATCTGAAACGTGCAACATCCTGAATTCTCTGACAGCCCAGGTCTAAGTAAAGTGGTATCAACGATGTGGATAGGGGGAGCCTTTCCAGGCCCCTCATGAACTTATTCTGAGCTTTTGTCAGGGCCGAGATGTTAAACACCCCCCATAATTCTGCCCCATATAGCACATTTTGGTGTCATATATTTTTAGGGCCGGAGCTATTGGTTGTGTGGGCGAGGATCGTAATTCTCTTAGGAGCACTCCTGTCAACTGTGCATGTTTGGTAGTTAAATAATTCAAGTGTGGTTTCCATTCCAGTCTAGACCCCAAAGTAATTCCAAGATAACTAAAACACTGTGTCTGTTCAAGAAGCTCTCCGTTCATTAACACTCTTCCTTTCACGGTCTTGTGTCTATGCATTACCATGAATTTTGTTTTCGAAACATTAATGGTTAAGCCATAATCTGTACAGAAGGCCTCGAAACACCCTATTGCTCTCTGGAGCCCTTGTTGTGTTTTGGAAATTAAAAGGGTGTCGTCGGCAAACATCAGCAGGGGTATTGGGACTCCATTTAACTTAGGGGCATCAGTAGGTGAGTCTTTGAAGTATTCAGTAACCCTGTTGATGTAGAGTGTGAACAATGTCGGTGCCAAGACACACCCTTGTCTTACTCCTCTCTCAGTAGGAAATTTGTCAGTGACCTGGCCTGACTCCCCCAATATGACCTGTGCATAGGTATTTTCGTGGAATTTTACTAAGTGGGCAAGAAGTTCCGGTGGCATGCCCTGCTCCTGGAGAACTCTCCACAGCCTGGTGCGTGGCACTAAGTCGAAAGCCGATTTCAAGTCGACAAAGTCTGCAGAGAGTGTGCCTCCCCCTATTATCTCTCTATCCGTCCCAATTTCCTATTGCTCCCAACAGACAGTCATCTCACTAGCATACCTCATTCCAGTCCTTTCTCAAATCTTCCTTTCACATATCTTCTAGTCCCAATTTGTTCTCACACCCTTCTCTCTTATGGCCTCTTTTCTGTTCCACAACTTCCTCTTACATCCAAGTTTCATTCACACACCCTTACACCATGCAGGTGGTGGCGATCCGTCCGCCGTCCTTGTCTGTCCGCCACTTATTTCCCCCCCGCCATATTACAATGGCGGGGGGGACCGTGGTGGACGGGAAGACCATCCGCCTTGAGTCCACGGTGGAAAAGCTCTAATATGGTGGCGGTGTCTATCAGACACCGCCAGCCATATTAGGATGTGCTGGGGGCTATGCATTTCCGCCACGAAAAGGCATACGGTCCTTGCTTTGGGGGCCCGTTGTGGGTCCCCAGGGTGAAGGGGTGGGGCATTTCAAAATACAACATGGCAGGCACTGCGCGGTGCCTGTCATGTTGTGCTTTAAAACACACAACATGCATTTTTAGCACTGCGGCAGGAGGTGCTTTCAACACCCCTCGCCGCAATGTTAAAAATTCAGAAGGCACCCACCACAGTGGCGGGTGCATCCTAATTCCCCGGATGGGACCTCCGCACCTGTGGCGGACAGTCCCGTCCTGGGACAGGATGGCGGACGGACTTAGTCCGTCCGCCATCCTAATGGACCTATTAGTTGGTACTGATCCTCTGGGGCCCGTGAGTCCTGCATTCTTATTGAGGATTAAATATACCTAAACAACTGTTCATTTGTGGACTTCTTGTTTTTACAGGTCCTTCTGATGAGGTTTGATGAAAAAATACTATGCAGGATGGTAGACTTAAATCAACTCAGTGATGATTTCAAAATGAAATGATATTAAGTTGATAAATTGGAGCAAAATGAAGGCTATGAAGGACATTTACAAAATACTGACGTTTGTGTTGATTGTTTGGTTTTCCAAATGTTGAGAAGTAGCTGCTACCTAGTAGGTCACTGTTATTTGGAAAAGCTCTGCATCAACCTAAGGAGTAATATTCTAGACCAGCACACTGGTACCAGCATCTTTAAAATGGTTTGCGGGCACATGCCCTAGGCGCAGGACAATCTTGGTCTTGGTATTGCACCTGTTCATAATATTGAGGTCTGCCAGTGCTCATCACAGTTGTTTTCAGCACCTCACATTTATGACTTCTTCTTTTTAGGATACCTCTTAACCTTTTGGGACATATTGGATTGGGTTTTCTTTGTTTTGCTTACAGAAGCATGCCCTAGCTATCTGGAGCATTCTTGTAGTGACTCCTGGCCCCTAAAAGAGACTTCTCACAGTCCGTAGCACTTCTTGTTCATCTGCTGTAGCAGTAGATGGCTGGAAGAGACTGTATGTGAGCTCCTGTTGAGCCCTTGATATTCTCATGATCTTGGCTATTTCTGAACCAGCATTTGATAATACTCAAGACACATTGCATTCATGCCTGCACTACCCTAGAACCCAAGTCTTTAAGCAACTTGTAAGGTGTCTCTGTGTCCAGCATTAACATGTGATACCAGATCCTGGGGCACCCACATTTAGAACCAGTCCTCAGGAATCCAAGGTCCTAAGACTCCTTAGCAAGTCCTCCCTCTACAGTCTCTGGGACAAGGCAGGGAGATAGTGCCACTATCCATACAGGGGTTCATCAATGGAGTCTATCGGTCTTCCTTTTCTTGCTCTTTTTCTCAAAGATTCTTCCTTGAACACTGTTTTAAACTAGACCAGGGACCAAATATTAATTCGGCCAGTGTAATTTGCATGATTTGAAGAATTTCATGTTGCGCTTCTTACACGAAAGTCTCCAAATTATGCCATTACGCCACTTTGCATAAATATATGCTATTCCCGGTGAAAATTTATAGTGATTGAAACAATTAGCATTCAAAATGTACATTGAATTGCACAATTTGTGGTAAAACTTAGGCAGAAACGCACAGGAAAAGCATGTGTGATCATTGTTTGTGATGCTCTGTAAATGGATCCTTGTGCCAAACTCTGAAGCGATGATTCATTTTTCTTTAAAATATTGTGTTTGCTTTTTTGTCTTAATTTTGCGTCATTACACAAAATCACACTATGCGAATTTTGCACAACCCTAGTTTAAACATGTAGAAGGAGAGATGTACAAGTTGGCAACACCAACCCAATCAGAAATGCCACATCACCCATCCAGGATGATGAATGACTGACTGGCATTTCCCTGGAGTAGCTCTTGGACTATCAAACTTGCTTCCACAGCCTTCTGAGAAGAATCAAGATGGCCTATTGACGGGCCAATAGAACGCTCCGACCACCCTGATCTGGCTTCTTCCTTTCATGATTCAAAAACACAATTTCTGATGACTAGAGCCAAAGGCCTTCCTGATTTCTCCTTCACCCGAGAATCCTGCCAGTTCTCGCCGACTGTCTTCCTCCGCTTTGAACTTCCAGCTGGCCAACAGAGTAATTAACTTGACTCAACAGGGTAGCTCAAAATATGAATTTCGTTAAAGCTAGTGCAGGGAAATACCTTTAATTTTTACAATGAATAAACAAATTAATATAAACTAAAATTAAGTCTGTATATGTGTTCATAATCCAGCAATTCATTGGGAAAGACCCATTCATGACTTTCCTACCTCATACCAATAATATGTTATGGTTTAGGAATGTTGTATTCAAAGGGCAAAAGCAGGTTACACATGACAGATTCAATATATCAAACACAAAATGGAAACAATGTAATTATAATGCCTTAACTGGGCATAAACAATCTCTTCTGGATCTCATTCGTCACAGAGGTTCATGTGCATCGATGCCAGACTGATTCAGACGACACTCTTCCTAAGTTAGCCTTTGCCTTTGTGCACAACTATGTGTTCACATGTTATTGCGTAACATGTTCAGAGTACTCCTTCTGTGCTCAATTTGGGAGACTCGCTCACAGCAGACGTCCAAAGACCATAAGTCCAAAGGCATAAAACTCATGGTTATTCAAATAGTTCAGAATCTGCTTCACTACAGCTCCTAAATATTATTTTTCACCGAAATGTGCAATTCCTACCAAATGTAATTTCCGCACAAACATATGTTTGCCATACTCCTGCTGATAATGTTCCAAGGGTGATTATTACTAATTGGAACCGGAATTGAATGTTGCTTATAATTGTTATACAACAATGCTGCATTCGGTGCACCAACAGTAACTATGCTCCTATATTTGATTTTTCCACCAAAAGTAAGTTTGCACTTTAAGCTGCTCTTAAACTTACTGATGATCATTTGTTACACACAATGTGTGCTCTTTCTAATGCTTTTCTCTCTGTACTTCACGATATCCCCACAGCAGCATATTAAAGCTGTTCCACATTGAATTTGCTTCTCACAGTCAACTCCCTAAAAAAAAATGTCATGTAAGCTTGTTCTGGCCACCAGTACTAAAACAGAAAGTTTCGTATGAACTCAGACTCACGGATTCATCTACACCCCAGAGGCCTAGCCACAACTACCCTCAAATGCCACTACCACTGAGCTCTGATGGTCAACAAGGAAGCCTTAATTAGTGACACATACAACACTTACAATTGTCTCTATTAACACTGATCTTTACTCTACTAAGACTATACTATCTTGGATTGATATACGATCCATTTTCTTCTTACTCCCAGAAAATACAAAAATCCCTATGGGAAGAAAACAAAGCACACTACCTGTGGTTTACAATATGAACTACAAGTGGCTCTGAATTAAAATGTGGTATTGATCCATCCCTTTGATGTTGACCTCCGTATCTTCGCCCCATGTCTTTAACCTCAGATGTCATGGATAAGGATGTTAACACTGTTACCATACCTACCATGGTTACCCATTATGGTACCATTAGACCATTCTTTTCCACTCTCCCATTTACCCATTAGCACCAACTCAAACCTTGAATGATGAATGGAAGTAACACAATGATAAGTAAATAAAGGTAATTGAGATCTGCAATACGCTCACTCCTACAATGTCAAACACCAACTCCTCAGCCCTCCCCATAACCATCATTGGAGAGATATTTGTGTGCTGTGAGAATATGCTTGCTTTTAATAAATTGGGATGTAGTGTTTTTAAAAATGTGGTGTGTTTTCTACTCTTTCCTAAATTGGAGCAGTCTAGGGGCAGTCCTGAAGTGTCGTCTGTGCAAATATGGAAAAGCCTACTGCCTTCTGTTTTACCTTTTATACATTTCTTCTACATTGGCTATTGACGTGACAGAATCAGCTGAAATTGTATGAATGAACCCTCTCTTCATTCATTAGCCATTGCAAGATGAATATCACTCAAATGCTTTTGTTTTCCTCGCCCTAATCCTTGAGGAGCTCATCAATCCTTAACCATGGGCCACAATCACAAATGCTTTGGAAAGGCAGAACTATTTCTTTACCGCAACCCATTACAAAAGTATATCCCAGGTGTATATTTGCCGTAAATACCTCCTAGTCCCTCGCTCAATCTGCTGGTTGCCGTTGTTTGAACCTATCTACCCTGTCACAAACAGTCCGTGGGGACGGCATCTTTGTTACTGCTGCCACACGCAAGTTGGACCAGACGCGGGTGCTGGGGACTGCACGTCCCAGAGTCCCCCCATGCCGCCCACCATCAGCATCACAGCCAAGAGCCTGAAGGCGCTTTAAATTTGCTCCAGGGCTCCCACAGCACGGGACACGCGCGGGTGCCCGGGTAAAGCCCTGGCCAAGGGGGGCCCATCCGCGCCAGCCAGAGCAATGAGGAGGCAGGGCTGAACCACCCCCCTTTCATGGGACATTTCAAACAACTCGGGACTACTTGGGACATGGTTCGTCGTTTTTGATATCATTCTGTAGTGTTATACACATCTTTATCCTTTTTACTTAAGTGCTTTATCATTTATTAAGTTATCATGATCAAAGGTCACCGAAAGGGGGCAGGTGGTCCGGCGGTTGTATGCACATTGGACGTGTTTCTTATGCGGGCCGAGTCTGTCCTAATGGCTTGTCTTCATCGGGTTCCTGTTGGTAGTACGTGTAGTAGTACAACAAACAAAAAAGTGCAGATTAAAATGAGTGTAGACCACTCCCCCAACCAACACTTTTAATAGAGGGGTGATTCAAACTCAATTAAAAACAGTGTGAAAAATCGGACCAATAAGGGTTAAGTAAATTTGAACCCCCTGCCCTTCTATGGGCAGCACTTTTGCCCCTAGTATTGCTGGACTATACGTCTACAATTTTGGGAAAACTCTTATTCTGGCCAATACCAATCCATACACTCTCAATGTAATCCTGTGGCAGAGGTACATTGACGATGTGCTGTTGACATGGAAGGGAACAGAGGAGAGCCTATTGGCTTTTATCGATTGGGTGAACACCTGTGATCCTCATTTGAGGTTCACCCACCAGCATAGTCGAGATACCATCGAGTTTTTGGATGTTACGATCACCAGGACTGGTGACCATTTAACAACTAAGACGTATTACAAACCCACCGGTAAGAACAACCTGCTCCACTTTACGAGTTTTCATCCGCGCCCCCTGTGCGAAAACTTACCTTTTGGTCAGTACCCACATATACATAGAAATTGTAGCAGTGTTACTGACTATAAGAAGCAGGCTAAAGATCTGACTGACAAACTAACACACAGAGGGCACCCGGCAAAAATTCTAAAGAAAAGTTGCAAGAGGGCCAGAAATCAAAATAGGAGAGCCCTTCTAGAAGATGATACAAGAGAAGGAGAACCTGAAACACCTTTGACTTGCGTAACTACATATAGCAACATTTCAAATGTAGTAAATCGGAGTATAAATAAACAATGGAGGATATTGACCAGCAATGGCCTTGAGTGGCAAAAGCCGCTATTTGCCTACAGGCGAGAAAGAAGCCTTAAGGACGCTCTATGCCACACTCGCCCCAGAAATAAACATACAATACAGAATTCAAATGTGCTCACCACCTGGGGTTTACCACCAGTTGTGGGTCATTACCCATGTGGTGGATGCAGTGTGTGTCATTTGACTGCGGCAACCAAAACCCTTGACCTGGAAGAAGGTAAAATCTGGCACCTTAGGAGCCATACTAACTGCAATTCGAGTAACGTGGTTTACCTTATAGTCTGCCCATGTAATTTGAAATATGTGGGCATGACTACATGTAAAATAAAACTACGTATAGGAGAACACCGAAGCAATGTAAGGTGCCAGAGGAATACAAAAATTGACAGCACACTTTCTAGAATGGGGGCATGGTCCGAATGACTTAAAATGGACCATAATAGAACATCTCAAGCAGAGCAGTGAAAGTTCCATTTTTGAAAAAGAACAAAGATGGATACACCGTTTGGCAACTCATCGTCACTGACTCAATGATGATATTTCTTGGGGGTCCGTGATGCGGCGCTAATCTATTCCTGTCCATAGTGTTGTAAATGGAGTGATTGATCACTAATAGAGGCGGGGCTATTACATAGTAAAAATGTGGTGACACATTGAGTATGAGTGACCATACGTTTCATTTTACACCATGTAACAACATAGCTAGACGATTTCCCATAGCCCTGTAATACACATGTAGTTTTTGATTTTTAATATGAGAACATGTAATGATATGCAAGTAATAGTGAATAGGCAGGAGCATTTTTTTGAGAAAAGCAGTCATGTAAGTATGATATCTACGTCTATTAACGAGGGGCAAACATACAGAGACTTGATTTAAAATAAATATGCTGCTCAGACTGAACAATTCCTTTAAGAATTGTTTATTTCCTATAGGAATTTAGAATGGAGCTTTCTGCGAACGTTGAGTCCTGTATTGTGTGTATATATGTTTTCACGTAGTTTGTCTTTAATTAAATAAGAAACTCTACATGATGAAAGGAGCTCTTTGAATGAACTACTTTAATACAGTGGAAAACGTAATGACACCTACAGTGCTGAATCACTAATAAACAAAGTTACTTTGGCCTTACATGTGAAAGAAACGCGATCTGACAAGATCACGTGGTTACAAAGCACGCAGGTCACGATGGGTCACGTGAGATCAAAAGAGGGCCGATTCCGCAGTTCGAGTTGTTTACGAGCCGTGGAAGAGCACAAGTTTAGGTGGATAGGCGGGGAGCCGTCAGCCAGCGAGTGAGTGAAAGACGACTTCCCATGTGTTTCTTTGAATCTCCAGTTGTACGGGAAAGCCTGTTTCTAAGCTAAACGAACTGCAGTCATTATGGCTGAGATACCCGCCACCCCCTCTCAACACAATCCCCAAGGATGGGAAACCGGAAACAGTTCTGAAGTTTTTGGAAGACGGGAGGGAGTAACCCTCCCGGCCGTATTTATTAAAATATGAAACAAAATTAAAACATTAAATAAACAGTTTCATATTATGTACAATTTCATTACCACATTGCGATGTTTGGCTAACCTTAACAGATTCTCTAATACAAAGGTTCTCCTAGCCGAACTAACATCCTACCAAACATTTACTTGAAATTTTGAAATTGTACATCCTAACGTTTAAGGGCCAACGGCAAGGTCGTAACCGGTGTCAAGATCCCTAACCCAGAAATATCGCCCTCACTTGTGAGGGCCGGCCCAGAGGCGTACCTCAAGTGCAATTACCAATTTCCCTTGACTTGACGGGGGCCCCAATAAAACTCGACGCCACTTAGAGGTCGTACGAGGACTCGTGTGAGGTATCTAGAAGGTAGCGTAGACCCCCCCCCAAACCCCACACAACTTACCACATCTGCCGTCGCAGACGTCCTGGCCCCGGGAAATTCCCCAGGAGGGGGCTGTAACCCCTCCTACCCAGGAAGGGGCCTTGACCGCCTTTCCTTTTCTTTCGGCGACCCATCCTTAGAAGGGACCGCCTCCCCGTTGAGGGGCCAATGGCCACCTCCCCCGAGCGCTCCCATCCGTGCTGGGTGACGCCCACTCATAGGGATCTACCAATTAGTGCTCACCGATCATGACCTTACCGCCCGACCAAAATAAATACGACAATGCTAACTAAATGACTAAACTAAAAAGATAGTAGCAACTACAACTTTATTCAAAGCATGCTTACCAATGAACACTAAAGCAGAATTTCTTTATTTGCGAAACGTAACACAAATCGACCATTCTTTATTACATACTCAAAATCAACATGATAATACCACAACCTGTAAACGAAAATCAGAGTTAACCATCAACTTTATTCACAAAACCACTTGCTGTCCTCAGGGGCTGGTGGGTGGGTCAAAATTGGCTCTTCGTTCCGTCTCGAGCTCACGTGCAGCGAGGAGGTGCAGCTTCAGAGCACAGGAACAAGAGGATGCCTTCGGATCTTGCTTCTCCTTTTATCCGTCTTCAGGGCGGGCGTAAACCCGCCCCTGCCTGCCCCAAGGGCGTGGCCAGCCGCGTCGGTGTCTGGGCCAACCCACTCCAGGGCGGGAAAAGGCGCGCCCCGGCTACGCCGCTTCGGGCATACCAGCCGAGACTCGCCTCCCGCCCAAGATGGCTTCCCGGGGGGATCGTGGTACTCCGCCATAAGTTCGGGGGGACCGAGTGGTCGCCCCTTTCCATATGGCTGAGATACCCGCCACCCCCTCTCAACACAATCCCCAAGGATGGGAAACCGGAAACAGTTCTGAAGTTTTTGGAAGACGGGAGGGAGTAACCCTCCCGGCCGTATTTATTAAAATATGAAACAAAATTAAAACATTAAATAAACAGTTTCATATTATGTACAATTTCATTACCACATTGCGATGTTTGGCTAACCTTAACAGATTCTCTAATACAAAGGTTCTCCTAGCCGAACTAACATCCTACCAAACATTTACTTGAAATTTTGAAATTGTACATCCTAACGTTTAAGGGCCAACGGCAAGGTCGTAACCGGTGTCAAGATCCCTAACCCAGAAATATCGCCCTCACTTGTGAGGGCCGGCCCAGAGGCGTACCTCAAGTGCAATTACCAATTTCCCTTGACTTGACGGGGGCCCCAATAAAACTCGACGCCACTTAGAGGTCGTACGAGGACTCGTGTGAGGTATCTAGAAGGTAGCGTAGACCCCCCCCCAAACCCCACACAACTTACCACATCTGCCGTCGCAGACGTCCTGGCCCCGGGAAATTCCCCAGGAGGGGGCTGTAACCCCTCCTACCCAGGAAGGGGCCTTGACCGCCTTTCCTTTTCTTTCGGCGACCCATCCTTAGAAGGGACCGCCTCCCCGTTGTGGGGCCAATGGCCACCTCCCCCGAGCGCTCCCATCCGTGCTGGGTGACGCCCACTCATAGGGATCTACCAATTAGTGCTCACCGATCATGACCTTACCGCCACAGGCCGGATAGTTGACTGGCTATCCGGACCCCCCACAAAACTCCTACCTAAAGGTCATGGTGTAACGTTTTTAGCCATGCTAAGAAGTCTCCTATGAGTAACTCATTCCCCACCCGAGACAAATGCACTCCATCCCCCAAATACATACCGTCATCATTAATACACCCATGCGAAATAGAATGCAGTGTCTTGGAACGGAACAACCTACTCACTTTGTTATTAAGCTTTCTCACAGAATGATTTAAAGCAGGAACCGAAATAGCCCCCCGCCATACCTTTCGTGGGATCATATGGGACCACGCAATTGTGCACCCTGGAACTCTCCTCGCCAACCAACTTACAGTGGAAAGCATCGCCTCAAGAAGAAGTCGTCTACCAGTGGTGACCAAATCATTACCCCCAAGATGTACTATGACTACAGACGGCGGTGACCTCGTCCGCCCTAGCAAATCCTCAAAAAATGATTGAAACTGGTCAATACAGAGACCGCCTCTTCCGTAGAAGGACACCCTGTACCCGTATTCCCCAGCTACGTGAATCATATCACCTGCCTTGAATACGTCTGCGGCACGTCTCACGTATGAGTGGCCCACGACCCACACCTCCTCTTTCACAGCCGGTGATGTCTGACCGCTGGCCCGGTGTTGGGTCGACTGCAAAGTTCGCCCCGCCTCGTAGGCTTGCGCAACTGAAAATCAAACAAAACAAGAAGCGTGAGTACATTGTTACAGCTTCACAACATGTGCAACCGCACATACCTTTTATAACAATTGGAGGACCAACGCCCCACCCGTTTAACTTGGTCAACATTCAGACCCCCGGCTGTAGCTTCTGTAGCAGCCCCTATCCGAAAGGAATGGGTCCCAAACTCGCCCGGGTTCAAGCCCGCAGCGGCAATCGACATCGCAAGCACCCGCTGAAACTGAAACTTTGTCAGTGGGGTGGCGTCAGCGTGTCTCAACAAGGTCCCCCCCCATGATGCCACCCTTCGTGCTAGATAATCCTCTAAACACCTTACCGGGCACATGGAGGACCCGGAAATCCTGCGTATGATTACGCAGTCACCCATCCCACTCTGATCGGTCTTGGACCTGACAAAGGAGACCGTCATCGTCTCCCCCCTGATCTGGACGTGCTCCTGGCACAAACCTCCTGTCACATCCTGCTTGTTCCTCGCCACTAGTTCGCTTACCCGCATAGCCCCATGGAATGCCAGCGTAAAAGCGGCTCGGAATAACACTGTCTCAAACTGAGATGAACACGTAGCAGGGAGTCTGGATAATAACTGGGCCAACCTATCCAAACCTATCGGGCGCCTCTCGTCTACTTTGCGACCCTCAAGGCGTTGCCACCCCCGTAGCGCTTTCTGTACAACGAAAGACGCTGTCGGGTCCTGGATCCCATGAGCCCTAGCAACAAAGGAAATGGCAGCCCGATGCCTCTGAGCCGTGGCCACCGATTTCCCGACCAGATGTAAGGACATCAGAAAATTTACAACCCACTCCTCCCGGCCCCAAAGCTCCTCTCTATCCGACCCCAAAAAGGCTAAATAGGACCGGAACGCCCCTTCATATGCCTTCCTCGTCCTGAGTGCTAAACTCTCTCCCACGAGGTTACGAAGTTCGGGGCACCGAGAGACCAGAGAGCTTCGGGAAAGGGTGCCGGCTCCGGGTCCGGTGTGGGAAGGAAACCCCAGAAAGCCTGCATACGAAAACGAGACAGTGCATCAGCCGCCTGGTTCATTACCCCTGGGACATGTCTTGCTCTGAATAGCACATTCAATTGCATACACAGTAAAACAATTTCCTTGAGCAATCTCAAAATCCATTTGCATCGTGCTGCCTGACTATTGATACACTCGACCACGGTCATATTGTCAGACCAAAATACCACAGAGTGATCTTTGAAACCTTCAGGCCAAGTTCTCAGGGCCACTAAAATGGGGAAAAGTTCCAGGAAGGCAATGTTACTCGTCAGTCCCCTGTCATGCCACCATGTCGGCCACTTTTGTGCAGACCATCTTGTGCCGAAGATGGCGCCGAAACCTATGCTCCCTGCCGAGTCTGTCCACAGCCCCAGCTCCTCGGAGGACACGGCCGGTTTGTTCCAGACGACTCGACCATTGAAATTCGCCAGAAATGCCAACCAAATGCGCATGTCCTGGCGGACCTCGGCCGAGAGCCTTGTGCGATGATGGCACTCCTTCAGGCCGACCATGGCTTGAGCAATCGAACGGGAAAAGGGGCGGGCCATTGGTATAACCCTCAGGACAAAATTCAACTGGCCAACTAGCTGCTGTAATTGATGCAGCTTAACCTTAGGTCCATTTATACACATTTGCAGGGATGTCCTGAACCTTGACACTTTGTCAACTGGTAAACGAAAACAACCTTCTCTGGAGTCTAACTCGATCCCCAGAAACTCGAGGCAAGTGGAAGGCCCCACAGTCTTACCTGGTGCCAATGGCACGCCAAACTGATTCATCAAGACACAGAATTGCGCCAAAGCTTGCCCACATTCCGGATCCCCGGCTGCCCCCAAGAACAAAAAATCATCAAGGTAATGCATCACATGTTGGAAACCCGTCTTCCTTGTGAAGACCCATTGTAGAAAACTACTGAATTTTTCGAAATAGGCACAGGATATAGAGCACCCCATCGGCATACACCTATCCATGTAATACTGACCCTGAAACATGAAACCTAGGAGACGCTGATCGTCTGGATGTACCGGGAGCAACCGGAACGCTGACTCGATATCAGATTTTGCCATCAGCGCCCCGGGCCCCAGGCGATTCAAAATGGCTACGGCCTCATCGAAGGATGCGTACCGCACCGAACACACTTCCGGGTCTATCGCTTCGTTTACGGAAAGACCACGTGGGGCTGATAAATTATGTATCAGCCGAAACTCACCCGGGTCCTTCTTTGGGACCACACCTAGAGGGGAACAAACAAAGTCAGGAACCGGCGGTACACTAAATGGACCGGCGACTCGACCTCGAGTAACTTCCTTCCTGATCTTATCCTGTACCACGGTCGTATGCTGGAAGACCGATAGCTGATTTTTACATTTCCCTGCACCTTGAAAGTCCCCCACTGGGATGCGAAAACCATAAGAAAACCCGTTCCGCAACACCCCAGCAGAAGTACGATCCGGGTATTCACTGAGCCAAGGAATCATTGCAAAGGTATCAATCGGGGTAGGTAAAGGCGCCCCTCGGACTATGTTAGACCTGTTTGGCGCCTCCTCTACCCCCGTTATCACCCGTTTTGGCTCTGCACGTGGACTCAGGATGGGATGATTGCCCGCACCCACTACATTCGTGTCTAAATTTGCACGATCCCTGGGGCCTAGTACATTTACCCCTGTTGAAGTTCCAACAAACCCCCCTTTTTCCTGTATTGCCGGCAGGCCTCGAGTAATTGTCGGTACCCGCACCCGATCGAAAGGGCGTCCCCGCATATGGGCGGGAGGATTCGCCAACGTTACTCCCTACTAATGGCAACTTTAACATACCAGTATCCTTCATTTTGGACCAAGATACAGAATCATAACAATCCCACGTTAAATTTTTATCATGTTCTTTAGCTTTTCTAAACAGGTTATCATAGCAAAACCAATGATTACCCTCGTGTGATACCGAGTACCCCATGATTCGTGACTGATAAATCGGCAATTCGGGTAACAGATAGGGCCTTCTTTCCCCCAGGATTGATGTAAAAACCCCCCACGCTTGGCCCCAATTACCAATGTTTTCATTTACCTTAAAGGCGGCCATTTTTGCGCGCCAAACACTCGGATGCATGAGATCCTTCTGGCCTTTAACATGCTCCATCTCATAGTGATCAGTCAGCAACGAGAAGATGTTTACGTACTCCCCTGCCCAAATCTTTTCCTTGATAGCCAAAGGAACATGCTGACCCAACTTTTCCCTACGAGAGGGTGCTGACTCGTCCCTCGCAATCGGCAATGGCCGCTTACCTGCACCGGACGTTGCCTCTGCTACTGAACCCGTCCCCTGCAGCTTCTCTACTGCTGCAGCCAGTGTGGACACCTTCGCTGCATTCCGCGACTCACGCAATTGCTTCATCAGCTCGTGTGCGTCGACAGCCGTGGCGCCCTCGCTACCTTTTCCCAACCACGCTGCTAATTGCGCTGCCAGCTCGGGCGGCATATCTTCCCCGGACACGGGGGTGACCACAACGGGAATCGGATTCCCTTCCTCCGGCACGGGAATGGGAGCCTCGAGCGGGGTATTGGGACCCGGGTTGTCTCCTCCAGCTGCTCCCCTCCTGGGCCTCTTATTTTTTCCTCCCGGGGCTGTTCCCGCCAAAGGACGTTTCGGCCCCCCTTCCTCGTCCTTATCCATTCGCCTCTTTAAGTCGGTCACCTCTTTCATGAGAACGCGCAGCATCTGGTCAGTAGTCATGCGCTTTCCCGCCTTCTTCGGCATTCTCCAACAGAGTATCTGAAAAACAAACAAGAACGATTACAACGCTCAAAATTGGCTCTTCGTTCCGTCTCGAGCTCACGTGCAGCGAGGAGGTGCAGCTTCAGAGCACAGGAACAAGAGGATGCCTTCGGATCTTGCTTCTCCTTTTATCCGTCTTCAGGGCGGGCGTAAACCCGCCCCTGCCTGCCCCAAGGGCGTGGCCAGCCGCGTCGGTGTCTGGGCCAACCCACTCCAGGGCGGGAAAAGGCGCGCCCCGGCTACGCCGCTTCGGGCATACCAGCCGAGACTCGCCTCCCGCCCAAGATGGCTTCCCGAGGGGATCGTGGTACTCCGCCATAAGTTCGGGGGGACCGAGTGGTCGCCCCTTTCCATAAGACGCCCTATACAAACGATGCGCAAGCTAGCATTGGGGTAGGTTACTCCGCGAGAGGGACTGTGCCTCCGTATGCAGAATAACAGACGAGGGCCAGTTTTTAAGTGGGCACCTAGTAGCGCTATCATAGCAATGCAGAATTCGTGAGGGGTACTTTTTATCGGGAGTAGAGATGCAGTAACAAATTTTTGACTACACGCATATAACAATATATAGATGTATCTGCATAAAAGGTAATTGACTCTCCTTTAACGTTATTCCGAAATAGATGCTGACGTGAAGAATTCCCCCACCACGGACTCAGGAAGATGTTTTATAGGATTGACTGAGTAAGTCACCATGATAATGTACAACTATCTAGGTTGACACCACTGAATACAGGCTTTAAAAGCGAATTTAGAATAACTCCATTTTGATGATACAGGGAAAGAAAATGATTTGAAGTTTGTTCTTTCCACACAGATCCTGAGGTGAAGGGTTCTCCTTCTCTGTGTTTAGGAAGCAGTTGGAAAACAAACTGAGTAAGTTTAGAGAATGACGAGTGTTGTAATACATGCACCAGAGTCTTCCTGTTATTAAGGCGTGATGTAAATATAGGTAGGGATGCATAATACAGATGGCCCCTAGGTAACTTCTCAAAGGAAAACTGTTGTTTTTAACATGATTAATACATGAAGATCGTGGGCAAGAATGTCAAGCCAGGATCTAGATGCATTATGCACAATAAATGCTTCCGGATAATGCGTGAAAGCATGAGTCTAGTAAGACAAAGATCACTACTATCAAGATGGTAGTTAGTGGCTCAAATTTGGACCTTCCCTTTATAGAACGGATAGGGGTAGGTTACGGGTTTGTACACATTGATTTGACTGTGCCACTGGGTGTATGATGGGTAGTATAAAGGTATAATTATGTATAAAACTTGAAAGTGAGGAATATGTGTAATTGTTCATTATTTATTTGTTTTGTTGGTTTCTTTTCAGATTCCATATCCCTCATAGAATAGAGGATTTGCACCTGAGTTTTACCAGTGCAGCGTCTCCAAGTTGGTAAACGCGTATTAATAGTTGATAACTTTCAGCCCAATGTGAGTAGGCTCTTTAGGGGTACCCTGCCCTTTGGGTGAGAATATATTACTGGTCCTGAGGAATGCTGAGTGAAATAGGACTCACAAGCTGAAACATGTCGACCGATTTTTTGGACAGTGGGTTCAAATTTACTTAACCCTTATTGGTCCGATTTTTCACACTGTTTTTAATTGAGTTTGAATCACCCCTCTATTAAAAGTGGTGGTTGGGGGAGTGGTCTACACTCATTCTAATCTTCACTTTTTTGTTTGTTGTACTACTACACGTACTAACAACAGGAACCTGATGAAGACAAACGGCTACCTACTATGTGTGGGTGCCTGAGGGCTCCTTTTTCCTCACTGGGAATTCACAACCTTCTTATTTGACACAGCTAATATTTTTGCGTAGGGCACTTATGGGTGGTGGTGATTGGGTTGTCTCACCATTTTTCCTTTTGTGCTTTATTTGTATTACAGTTTAAGATACTCTTTAGTTGTTCTTGAATGATTATGCCAAGGGGTGTGAGAGTATTCTACTTTGCCTTTTCTCTCTTGTTGTTTAAATACGAGTCTGTCCTAATACATGAGATTGAGCTCACGGAAAGGCAACTCTCCTTAGACCCCCGTCATGCCTCCTTTGAACCTCTCTTACCTGGTCCTTTGCTAATTTCAGACTCGTCAACTGACTGTGTTTTGCCAGTGGTCTCATTATCCCCAACACTCCAACTAAATGATCCATCTAATTTAATTAGTACTCCACCTTCCGTACCCTCTCCCCCACCAAGATTCTCATGCACCAACAAAGATCTGTGCAAATTGAGGGGAGGGCACAAATCCAAACAAAAAAAGGAAAGCCTGCGCACTGCCTCAAACTATGCACCAGGCCAGCAAAGTAGCAAAAACTAGAGGGACTGCTCGGGTTAACAAGGATGGTCCCCATGCCGCTTTGGCCCCAGGTATCCCGAGTCCGTTAGGTGGTAGAGATCTGGCCAATGCTCGACTGATGTCTAATGACTTTAAAGATCGTATCGTAGCTAAACTTGAATTGAAACTTGCAGTTATCCTTGATCCCCTATTTATAAAACTCTCCTACATTGATTTAAGATTGACCAAGATAGAGTAACACCTTCTTTCCCTAAAGCCCATATCGAGTAATGGAAACTCTGGTGGTCTAACTGAATCTAGTCCAGTAATGGTGCACACAACAAGACAGCCCACTACTGATGTTGGTCGTTGCACAAATGCTGTAGTGTTGGCTCCCATTGTCAATGTTTGTAGTCCAACTACTACTATAGCTAAGGCCGGCCCTAGGAGGGAACATGATGGGCGTCTAGATATAGGGATGCCACAGAGCGGCATAGCAAGCCCAAGTGACTCCCTTACCCTACCGCCTGAAGCCACGCCCTACACAATCATGCTCCCCAACGTGCCAGTCCTTTCTCCGGGGAATGAGGAACATTGGTCCTCTCTAAGGAACAAAGCTCTCCATCTGCTGAATACCAGAACTGGGCTGGGCAACCACTTATTTGATTAATTTAAAATGATACGCAGAGTTCCATGGGTAGGGAAATCATTGAAATCTTCTAGAGGTGACTGTGTGGTGTTGAAATTTGGGTCTCCACTGATAGTCAAAACTATTTTGGACAGGGCGGGGGCTAGGCAACTGAGTAGGGATACCATCAGTATTCTGCCACTGGGTTTCTTTTATTGCAATATTCCATTTCAAGCAACCCAAAGGGTTGTTCCCAGGGACGTAGTCCATGCACAAGGTTTCTATGACTACGATGTACCAACCCTGAATAGATTTGAGCTTTTTTCTAATCTGGAAGACACTGACTGACTAAGAAGTCCATTTGCCTCTGGCATGATTTCGCCTCTAATAGCTGAGTCGGGAGAGGGTAACAGGCTCTTGGGCTCCATTGACAAGGGTAGTTCACCTCTATCCACTCTAAACGGACTGAATATTGAAAAGTTTCCGGGCTCACATAGGAGTGGTATGGGGTGGGATTGCGGTTCAGAACCACTAGTCAACCAATCGAATGAAGGGGCTAATTCTCCCTTGGAGAGGCATGGCTTATGCCAGCAGTTAGGCAATAGCAATAATCTCAGTGACACCGCAGATACAAAATTAGCATCATGGAACATTGCAGGGCTTCCACAGAAAATAGCCTCTGTAGATTGGTACATATTTATTGAGAATCAAGATGTCTTGTTCTTTCAAGAGACTTGGACCGTGGACCAAGTATTCCGCCATGGTTACCTAAACTTTTCCAAAGCAGCGGAACAGGGGCAGCGTGGTAGACCGAAAGGAGGATTGACCACTTGGGGAAGACAATGTGATCAGCTCAAGATGGAGGAGATTTATATCGACTCCAAGGATATTTTTATAATTAGGTTACAGCGGGCCAATACCCCAGACCTGCTACTAAATAATGTCTATTCAACGGGTTTGCAAGGTGAAAAAAACCTCCCCTACGGTGGCATTTTTAGATTCTTTTTGATTAGAACACGGAGGTGATCAACATGTAATATTAGCAGGTGATTTTAATTGTACATTCGAACCCCTAGACTTTCACGATCTAAATTTTTGTGAAGAGGAGGATGCCCAGTCATCTATTCCTCCGCTGGGTCTTCCTGTAATAAAATGATGGTCGAGTGCAGCACTCCAGTTAAACGTTTTTTGTCTGGAACAAGGGGTCAGGGCCATTAACGGGAGGTCAGTTTCTGACAAACATGGTATGCCTACCTTTAGCACTGGGCAGCGTACCAGTTGCATAGGCTTTTTCCTACTCAACAAGGGGTTTTGGTCAAATTTAAAAGACATGGTGGTCTGTTAAAGGCCCGAAAGCGACCATAAATCATTATTACTCTCCTTATGTTCATTGTATTCATTCTGTGGAGCAAGGTTTGTCCACGCACAGATCATGTTGAGGCCCAATTGACAAATGACTCTAGATGAGTCAAATGGGCGAATGTGATATCAAGGGTAGAGCATAAGGAACAAATGAGTAGGTTGGTAGTTACCACCCTTGGCACTCTACAGATATGTGCTACCCAGGAAGAGTTCAATTCTACTGTTGTCCAGGTCCATGAGGATCTTTTTACTAAGCTTAAAGGTTTTTTAATACTAAAATAGAAAAAAAACATGATCCACTCAGGCTTTAAAGCTGCTGCCTGGTACAACACTTCTTGTTGCACGGCCTATAGGTGTCTAGCGGTGGCAATTAGGTCAAAAGACAGGGAGAATATACGCAAGGCTAGGACTGTATACAAGGCAGCCCAACATCTGCCAAAAAGGACTGGGACGAACAACACTGGTCAGAATTGCTTTAGGCATGTTTGGGAAGAAACATGACTGCTTTTTGGCACATGGTCAAGTGGGGCAGAGGGCTTCCTTGTAAGGTGCCCACGAACCACGTAGAGCCAGACCATTGGGTCTCATATTTTAAAGCTCAGTTTGCAACTGCCGGAGATGCACAAGACCTGTTTTACATGCCACCCCCCATTTCCACTTTATACTTTAGTAAGAAAGAAGTGGAAAACGCTTTACTCCAAGTCCCAACAGGCAGGGCGCCGGGGTTTGATTGCATTACCGCCGACTTGTTCCTACACAATATAGACATGTGGGCATCATACATTCAGCTCTTTGCGAATGCTATCGCTAATGGAGCACCTCTGCCTGGTACCTGGGCAGGAGCTGTAATACTTCCCATCCATAAAAAAGGGGATCATTCCCTTCCTGGGAACTATAGGCCCATAAGCCTTATTGATTGCATTCAAAAGGTGTCAGCAAGGCTGGTACTTAGTAGAATTCAGGCTTGGTTGGAGGAACGTGATATCCTATCTCATCTTCAGGCGGGGTTCCGGTCTTGCACCAGCACCATATATCAGGTGCTCAGGTTTATCCTATATACTGGTGTACCGTAGTACTAGGGAGAGGTACTATCTACACAGCATTTGTCGACGTTAAGTCGGCATTCGACCTCGTTCCCCATACCAAGATGTGGCGTAGATTTTTAAAGATTGGTATGCCGTTGGATATTCTGGCTTTTCTGATTAAGTTGCACACCGATAACTATTCGCAGGTAAGATGGGATGCACGGAGTAGCACTACTGAAAAGTTCCCAGTTGAGAAGGGGGTGAGACAGGGGTGCGTTCTAGCACCCACCCTCTTCTCAATATACATTAATGGGGTAGTGAAATTTTTTTTGAATTTTCCCACGGATGTACCAGGTCTAAAATCCCCCTACCTATGTTTGCAGACGACACCCTTATTCTCTCCAAGACGAGACAGGACCTTCAAAGTGCCCTTTCGAGGTTTGAGGAGTTTTGTGAGGATCATGATCCTATTGTCAATATGGACAAAACAAAATATATGGTCCTACATAACCACAAGAAAACTGTGGGTGCTGTCAAAATGAAGGGTGGTATTTTAGACCAAACCGAGATTTTTTCCTATCTAGGGGTTACAATTGATAAAAAAACGTAGTTGGAACCCCCAAATAAACCTTCTCACTGTCAAGCAAACACAACTTTCGGGTGCTCTGCTGAAGGATCAGAGACTATCTCACACCAAACCAATTGCCCCTGTGTTACCAATTTATACCACCAAAATTGGCGCCTCGATCTTATACGGGGCAGAGCTGTGGGGTTACGCCAACTTGGACCCTCTGGTGGCAGCTCAGAATACATTTTTGAGGTCCATAATTGGCCTCTCTCAGTCCTCCCCATTACTACCCCTATATCTAGATCTGGGATATCAATCAATTAGAGATGTGGCACACTATAGGCCAGTTGCATACTGGGGGAGGCTTTGGGTGACACCTGAGCTCTCACACTGTGCTCTGGTACTATTAGAAGTTAGAGAAATGGATGTCACTGTGGAATTTTAATTTGCGATCTGAACATCATCTGCGCCAGCTTGTCACCTATGTACTACGTGCACGGCAGCCATTCTAGGTCACCTATGTACTACGTGCACGGCAGCCATTTTAGATATCATGGTCTCCCTGTCCACGATCGATCACCAGCACGCCCCTCTGACCCAGCAAGCAGCCTCCGCGCACCCTGGCTCCCCCTCCCCCCCCTCATGAGCGTGACCCTTCTGCATGACCCTGTCCTTGGGAGTCACGCCAGCGCCTGACCAACACCTCCTCTCCTCCCATGAATGCCCCTCTGTTGATAAACCTCCCCTCTGCACTGGATTGTCCACGCAGCATGAATACCACTCCATTGATGGCCCCTCACCCCGTGTCCGACTGTCCACACAGGTCCGAGGCCATTGCCTAAGCCGGGAGATATCCTTTACTGCCCCTTATTGTATGAGGTCGCTCTCCTTTAAAGGACCCTCTATTGATCCAGGCTTCCCCACCCCCTGTGATATGATCAGGCGCACACATCCTAGGACTCGACGGAACACTCAGCTGCGTGATGACCCCCTCCTCTTATCAGCAGGTTGAGGACCTCTATTGTGAAGGTATATGGGGGTGGGATTGACACGAGGATTACGGGGATGTCTTTTCCTTGCTTTACAAAGTTCTGATTGTAATAAAGAAAGGTCACATGCAATAAACCAGTGTATAAGAGGCCAGGCCTTCGAGAGGCTGTTAGAGCACCTCGAGACGATACCTTGTTGTCTGATCTGATGTGTTCTGCTCCGTCGGAATAAACTTCTGTTTCCTGCCTTCTGGTCTCCGGCGCCTGCCTCATTGCTTGGTAAACTTGAATGGTACAAGGGCGGTTAGCGCCGGGCAAATCCTGAGAAAGGTCCTAGCCTTACCTTTTTCCACAATTGGCGTCCCAAAGCGTGGGGCCCATCAGCGACACGTGGATGCAGTGGGAGAGGTCCCGATGACAGAGTGAACGACTGCAACGATCGGGAAGAGCTCGTGTCCGATAGACCCTCGTCTGACAGCCGATCATCCGACCTTCACTAGTTCTGAACAGACCTCTCTCGAGTGATCTACGGTCCTGACTGGGAACCATCAGGAGTGCCGCGAACATCACGAAGGAGAGAGGACGATCGGGCGCTGGATCCAGAGGACAGGAAACCGTCCATGCGGTCCGGGTAAGGTCGTGTAAACACGACGAATTGAGGAAAATTGTTTTTGTTTGGATAATACTAGTATTACGCTTTGTTGAAACCTCTGGAGATTCGCTGTCTGCAAACGGAGAAAAACAACAGGCTCTCTCTTTGCAAACAGTGAAGGATAGGTAACGCAGACTTTTGTCCCCGTTGTAATCCGTCGTGCCTATCTTCCTCCCCCACTGTTTCCCGAACTGCCGTTCGTGGATTATTGTCTGGAGATTCTTTTTCTGCAAACAGGGAAGAACAAGGTCTCTCTTTGCAGGGAGAGAAAGAGTAGGTAACGATAACTTTTCGTGCCCACTTATTCTCCCCACTGAATTGTTTTGATTGACCGATTATTCAGTATTGGTTCGTTTGAGGTATTCACCGCCGGCAAACAACGGAGAATAGAAATATTCTACCTAGTCTTTGCCCGCCGTGATAAGATAGGTAGTGCAGACTTTTGTCCCCGTTGTAATCCGTCATGCCTATCTTCGCCCCACTGGTTGGTAGCCTGTTTAGCCCGGACCGCTTATTAGAGATGAACCATCCAGCTCCACTGGAGGGCACCCCTAATAAGGACATGTTCACTAAGTATGGACTAGTCGCTATAGCTTACACTAAACTATGGCATAAATATACGAAAAAGAACCCCGAAAGTCAGTGGCCACTGATAGGGTCCTTTAATGAAAATAAAATAAGAACATTAGAAATAGCGCTCCAGAAGAATAAGACCACGCCCACTATGCTCGACAGTATCGGCATGTGGCGCAAAGAAACGGAACAACGAAAGAAAAGAGAAGAAGCAAAAATAGGGAAAGAATTACGAAAGGCAGCCCACCTGGCCGCAAGGCAACTAGAAGAGGAAATAAAAGAAAGAAAGGAAGCTACACAAAACCAGGAATCAGGGTCAACAGGCCAATGTCCTGTTAGGACCCCCTCTGCGCTCTACCCTGAATTGCCCTCCAAACAACGGACAAACGATGAGTTACTGTTAGGTCCCCCAATCATCTACATGCCCCCTCCATATGCTCCCAGCCAACAAAACCTGCAAGCCCCGAGAGTGAGTGAAAGTGACCCTAGTGCTAGTGCACCGGCCCTCACGGCCTCCGCACCAGCCACATTAACAACTTCGTCAGACGACCCCGAGGCTAGCAAACAATCATCAGCCAGGCTAAGTAGGTTAAGCAAAGATGAGCGGGATGGGATCAACAAAATAGCAAAGACATTGGTAGAACGAAGGGAGAGCGAAGAATACACAATGAGCATATATAATTCACATGCCGACAGCCACAGACGGCATTTCATCTTGCGATTCAGCTACCACACCCTGAACGCGTATGAAGATAGGTATCAGAGTAAGGGTCCCGCTAAACTAACAACACTGTATAGGAAGATTGATGTTGGAGATGGGACTGAACGTGAGGCGACGGAGCTCTTCATGCAAATGCTTGAGGTCTTCCGCCACCTCGCGGAACAGAAACCAGAAGCCAAGGTTACGGTCCCTGAAACAACCTCGGCAGAAGTAGCCAATACTATGATGCCTATCAGAGAAGCGGCTCCTTACTGGATCCCGCCACGGGGCCAGGGAACGAGCGATGATATTAATAATGAAAATGCAAAGGGGAGGGTTGTGTACAATTGGGTTTACCAACCATGGGACCGACAGGATATCCTAACCTTCAAACAAACCCTGCCCGATTTAAGAAAGAACCCGACGGCATTTTATACCGAATTAGGCACAGCCTTGGGTTCGACAATAATTACTTTAGCGGACATTGACTTGTTCTTTGGGTTATGCCTGCCAGCTGATGTGTGGAAGCAAATCCGGAAGGCTGACCACACGGATCTGTTTGGACATACCTGGGACCAACTCGGTAAACTAGATAGACAGCGAGAACCGGGGAGTAAACCAGTGAAAGACATACTGGAACTCCCAGACAAACTGGTCCAGAAGTTAAAAACACTGGTCCCGGAAAGAAAAGTAGACTGGTCGATAGTCACGGCCTGTCGACAGAAACCCCAGGAAGATGTGTCAGAATACTTCTCCCGATTCGAGACAGTGTTCTCCGACTACAGTGGCCAAGACATGACCACCGCAACCGGACAGCACCTGTTTGTGCAAAATTATGTAAAGGGACTAACACAAGAAGTCTCCCAAAAACTGCAGACGAGTGAGAGTAGTTGGGGGGCCTCCAAACCCGCAGCTATCCTTCAGATGGCTCAGTATTACGAGCACCAAAAGAATGAGAATGATAGGGCGTCCGAGAAAAAGAAGAAAGATTTAAAGGAAAGGGTAATGATAGCCCAGATACAGGGTATAGCGGTAGGACGGGAACACCAAAGGGGGAACTACCAATCAACCACCCCCAGAGATCTACCTCCTAAAGATCACACCCCAACATCCCACACTGGACGGAGAGACATTAGCAATGACCAATGCGCCTTCTGCAAAGGGTTCGGCCATTGGAAATCCCAGTGCCCGGTTTTGCTAGAAGTGAATAGAAATAGAGACTCCAGGGATGTGGCAGGTGGTCCGAGAAATAGAGCACAAGGACGAGGGAGCACCAACGACACCAGCAATGACAGATCAGGGAGACTGAACACATTTGACCGTCCCCGACAGAACCAATATCAGCTGTCCGAAGGTGAAAATGCCCCCGACTTTGCATAGGACTGCCAGGGGCAAGGGAGGGATCCAGTCGAGCTCTGTGTTGACCAGCAAGGTCCTTATGTCACCGCTAAGGTCCTGGGTACAGAGTCTCCATTTTTGGTAGACACTGGGGCGACACGTAGTGTGCTATCAAAACGACTGATTCCAAGGGCACCCTTGTCTGGCTCACACATAACGTCGATAGGTTTCGATGGAACGCCCTCCACTAACCCCCTGTCCGTACCTATTACCTTTGACCTAGAAAACAACACCACTGACGCGACATTTCTACTCTCCTCCAACTCCCCTGACGCCTTCTAGAGGTGACTGTGTGGTGTTGAAATTTGGGTCTCCACTGATAGTCAAAACTATTTTGGACAGGGCGGGGGCTAGGCAACTGAGTAGGGATACCATCAGTATTCTGCCACTGGGTTTCTTTTATTGCAATATTCCATTTCAAGCAACCCAAAGGGTTGTTCCCAGGGACGTAGTCCATGCACAAGGTTTCTATGACTACGATGTACCAACCCTGAATAGATTTGAGCTTTTTTCTAATCTGGAAGACACTGACTGACTAAGAAGTCCATTTGCCTCTGGCATGATTTCGCCTCTAATAGCTGAGTCGGGAGAGGGTAACAGGCTCTTGGGCTCCATTGACAAGGGTAGTTCACCTCTATCCACTCTAAACGGACTGAATATTGAAAAGTTTCCGGGCTCACATAGGAGTGGTATGGGGTGGGATTGCGGTTCAGAACCACTAGTCAACCAATCGAATGAAGGGGCTAATTCTCCCTTGGAGAGGCATGGCTTATGCCAGCAGTTAGGCAATAGCAATAATCTCAGTGACACCGCAGATACAAAATTAGCATCATGGAACATTGCAGGGCTTCCACAGAAAATAGCCTCTGTAGATTGGTACATATTTATTGAGAATCAAGATGTCTTGTTCTTTCAAGAGACTTGGACCGTGGACCAAGTATTCCGCCATGGTTACCTAAACTTTTCCAAAGCAGCGGAACAGGGGCAGCGTGGTAGACCGAAAGGAGGATTGACCACTTGGGGAAGACAATGTGATCAGCTCAAGATGGAGGAGATTTATATCGACTCCAAGGATATTTTTATAATTAGGTTACAGCGGGCCAATACCCCAGACCTGCTACTAAATAATGTCTATTCAACGGGTTTGCAAGGTGAAAAAAACCTCCCCTACGGTGGCATTTTTAGATTCTTTTTGATTAGAACACGGAGGTGATCAACATGTAATATTAGCAGGTGATTTTAATTGTACATTCGAACCCCTAGACTTTCACGATCTAAATTTTTGTGAAGAGGAGGATGCCCAGTCATCTATTCCTCCGCTGGGTCTTCCTGTAATAAAATGATGGTCGAGTGCAGCACTCCAGTTAAACGTTTTTTGTCTGGAACAAGGGGTCAGGGCCATTAACGGGAGGTCAGTTTCTGACAAACATGGTATGCCTACCTTTAGCACTGGGCAGCGTACCAGTTGCATAGGCTTTTTCCTACTCAACAAGGGGTTTTGGTCAAATTTAAAAGACATGGTGGTCTGTTAAAGGCCCGAAAGCGACCATAAATCATTATTACTCTCCTTATGTTCATTGTATTCATTCTGTGGAGCAAGGTTTGTCCACGCACAGATCATGTTGAGGCCCAATTGACAAATGACTCTAGATGAGTCAAATGGGCGAATGTGATATCAAGGGTAGAGCATAAGGAACAAATGAGTAGGTTGGTAGTTACCACCCTTGGCACTCTACAGATATGTGCTACCCAGGAAGAGTTCAATTCTACTGTTGTCCAGGTCCATGAGGATCTTTTTACTAAGCTTAAAGGTTTTTTAATACTAAAATAGAAAAAAAACATGATCCACTCAGGCTTTAAAGCTGCTGCCTGGTACAACACTTCTTGTTGCACGGCCTATAGGTGTCTAGCGGTGGCAATTAGGTCAAAAGACAGGGAGAATATACGCAAGGCTAGGACTGTATACAAGGCAGCCCAACATCTGCCAAAAAGGACTGGGACGAACAACACTGGTCAGAATTGCTTTAGGCATGTTTGGGAAGAAACATGACTGCTTTTTGGCACATGGTCAAGTGGGGCAGAGGGCTTCCTTGTAAGGTGCCCACGAACCACGTAGAGCCAGACCATTGGGTCTCATATTTTAAAGCTCAGTTTGCAACTGCCGGAGATGCACAAGACCTGTTTTACATGCCACCCCCCATTTCCACTTTATACTTTAGTAAGAAAGAAGTGGAAAACGCTTTACTCCAAGTCCCAACAGGCAGGGCGCCGGGGTTTGATTGCATTACCGCCGACTTGTTCCTACACAATATAGACATGTGGGCATCATACATTCAGCTCTTTGCGAATGCTATCGCTAATGGAGCACCTCTGCCTGGTACCTGGGCAGGAGCTGTAATACTTCCCATCCATAAAAAAGGGGATCATTCCCTTCCTGGGAACTATAGGCCCATAAGCCTTATTGATTGCATTCAAAAGGTGTCAGCAAGGCTGGTACTTAGTAGAATTCAGGCTTGGTTGGAGGAACGTGATATCCTATCTCATCTTCAGGCGGGGTTCCGGTCTTGCACCAGCACCATATATCAGGTGCTCAGGTTTATCCTATATACTGGTGTACCGTAGTACTAGGGAGAGGTACTATCTACACAGCATTTGTCGACGTTAAGTCGGCATTCGACCTCGTTCCCCATACCAAGATGTGGCGTAGATTTTTAAAGATTGGTATGCCGTTGGATATTCTGGCTTTTCTGATTAAGTTGCACACCGATAACTATTCGCAGGTAAGATGGGATGCACGGAGTAGCACTACTGAAAAGTTCCCAGTTGAGAAGGGGGTGAGACAGGGGTGCGTTCTAGCACCCACCCTCTTCTCAATATACATTAATGGGGTAGTGAAATTTTTTTTGAATTTTCCCACGGATGTACCAGGTCTAAAATCCCCCTACCTATGTTTGCAGACGACACCCTTATTCTCTCCAAGACGAGACAGGACCTTCAAAGTGCCCTTTCGAGGTTTGAGGAGTTTTGTGAGGATCATGATCCTATTGTCAATATGGACAAAACAAAATATATGGTCCTACATAACCACAAGAAAACTGTGGGTGCTGTCAAAATGAAGGGTGGTATTTTAGACCAAACCGAGATTTTTTCCTATCTAGGGGTTACAATTGATAAAAAAACGTAGTTGGAACCCCCAAATAAACCTTCTCACTGTCAAGCAAACACAACTTTCGGGTGCTCTGCTGAAGGATCAGAGACTATCTCACACCAAACCAATTGCCCCTGTGTTACCAATTTATACCACCAAAATTGGCGCCTCGATCTTATACGGGGCAGAGCTGTGGGGTTACGCCAACTTGGACCCTCTGGTGGCAGCTCAGAATACATTTTTGAGGTCCATAATTGGCCTCTCTCAGTCCTCCCCATTACTACCCCTATATCTAGATCTGGGATATCAATCAATTAGAGATGTGGCACACTATAGGCCAGTTGCATACTGGAGGAGGCTTTGGGTGACACCTGAGCTCTCACACTGTGCTCTGGTACTATTAGAAGTTAGAGAAATGGATGTCACTGTGGAATTTTAATTTGCGATCTGAACATCATCTGCGCCAGCTTGTCACCTATGTACTACGTGCACGGCAGCCATTCTAGGTCACCTATGTACTACGTGCACGGCAGCCATTTTAGATATCATGGTCTCCCTGTCCACGATCGATCACCAGCACGCCCCTCTGACCCAGCAAGCAGCCTCCGCGCACCCTGGCTCCCCCTCCCCCCCTCATGAGCGTGACCCTTCTGCATGACCCTGTCCTTGGGAGTCACACCAGCGCCTGACCAACACCTCCTCTCCTCCCATGAATGCCCCTCTGTTGATAAACCTCCCCTCTGCACTGGATTGTCCACGCAGCATGAATACCACTCCATTGATGGCCCCTCACCCCGTGTCCGACTGTCCACACAGGTCCGAGGCCATTGCCTAAGCCGGGAGATATCCTTTACTGCCCCTTATTGTATGAGGTCGCTCTCCTTTAAAGGACCCTCTATTGATCCAGGCTTCCCCACCCCCTGTGATATGATCAGGCGCACACATCCTAGGACTCGACGGAACACTCAGCTGCGTGATGACCCCCTCCTCTTATCAGCAGGTTGAGGACCTCTATTGTGAAGGTATATGGGGGTGGGATTGACACGAGGATTACGGGGATGTCTTTTCCTTGCTTTACAAAGTTCTGATTGTAATAAAGAAAGGTCACATGCAATAAACCAGTGTATAAGAGGCCAGGCCTCCGAGAGGCTGTTAGAGCACCTCGAGACGATACCTTGTTGTCTGATCTGATGTGTTCTGCTCCGTCGGAATAAACTTCTGTTTCCTGCCTTCTGGTCTCCGGCGCCTGCCTCATTGCTTGGTAAACTTGAATGGTACAAGGGCGGTTAGCGCCGGGCAAATCCTGAGAAAGGTCCTAGCCTTACCTTTTTCCACAATTGGCGTCCCAAAGCGTGGGGCCCATCAGCGACACGTGGATGCAGTGGGAGAGGTCCCGATGACAGAGTGAACGACTGCAACGATCGGGAAGAGCTCGTGTCCGATAGACCCTCGTCTGACAGCCGATCATCCGACCTTCACTAGTTCTGAACAGACCTCTCTCGAGTGATCTACGGTCCTGACTGGGAACCATCAGGAGTGCCGCGAACATCACGAAGGAGAGAGGACGATCGGGCGCTGGATCCAGAGGACAGGAAACCGTCCATGCGGTCCGGGTAAGGTCGTGTAAACACGACGAATTGAGGAAAATTGTTTTTGTTTGGATAATACTAGTATTACGCTTTGTTGAAACCTCTGGAGATTCGCTGTCTGCAAACGGAGAAAAACAACAGGCTCTCTCTTTGCAAACAGTGAAGGATAGGTAACGCAGACTTTTGTCCCCGTTGTAATCCGTCGTGCCTATCTTCCTCCCCCACTGTTTCCCGAACTGCCGTTCGTGGATTATTGTCTGGAGATTCTTTTTCTGCAAACAGGGAAGAACAAGGTCTCTCTTTGCAGGGAGAGAAAGAGTAGGTAACGATAACTTTTCGTGCCCACTTATTCTCCCCACTGAATTGTTTTGATTGACCGATTATTCAGTATTGGTTCGTTTGAGGTATTCACCGCCGGCAAACAACGGAGAATAGAAATATTCTACCTAGTCTTTGCCCGCCGTGATAAGATAGGTAGTGCAGACTTTTGTCCCCGTTGTAATCCGTCATGCCTATCTTCTCCCCACTGGTTGGTAGCCTGTTTAGCCCGGACCGCTTATTAGAGATGAACCATCCAGCTCCACTGGAGGGCACCCCTAATAAGGACATGTTCACTAAGTATGGACTAGTCGCTATAGCTTACACTAAACTATGGCATAAATATACGAAAAAGAACCCCGAAAGTCAGTGGCCACTGATAGGGTCCTTTAATGAAAATAAAATAAGAACATTAGAAATAGCGCTCCAGAAGAATAAGACCACGCCCACTATGCTCGACAGTATCGGCATGTGGCGCAAAGAAACGGAACAACGAAAGAAAAGAGAAGAAGCAAAAATAGGGAAAGAATTACGAAAGGCAGCCCACCTGGCCGCAAGGCAACTAGAAGAGGAAATAAAAGAAAGAAAGGAAGCTACACAAAACCAGGAATCAGGGTCAACAGGCCAATGTCCTGTTAGGACCCCCTCTGCGCTCTACCCTGAATTGCCCTCCAAACAACGGACAAACGATGAGTTACTGTTAGGTCCCCCAATCATCTACATGCCCCCTCCATATGCTCCCAGCCAACAAAACCTGCAAGCCCCGAGAGTGAGTGAAAGTGACCCTAGTGCTAGTGCACCGGCCCTCACGGCCTCCGCACCAGCCACATTAACAACTTCGTCAGACGACCCCGAGGCTAGCAAACAATCATCAGCCAGGCTAAGTAGGTTAAGCAAAGATGAGCGGGATGGGATCAACAAAATAGCAAAGACATTGGTAGAACGAAGGGAGAGCGAAGAATACACAATGAGCATATATAATTCACATGCCGACAGCCACAGACGGCATTTCATCTTGCGATTCAGCTACCACACCCTGAACGCGTATGAAGATAGGTATCAGAGTAAGGGTCCCGCTAAACTAACAACACTGTATAGGAAGATTGATGTTGGAGATGGGACTGAACGTGAGGCGACGGAGCTCTTCATGCAAATGCTTGAGGTCTTCCGCCACCTCGCGGAACAGAAACCAGAAGCCAAGGTTACGGTCCCTGAAACAACCTCGGCAGAAGTAGCCAATACTATGATGCCTATCAGAGAAGCGGCTCCTTACTGGATCCCGCCACGGGGCCAGGGAACGAGCGATGATATTAATAATGAAAATGCAAAGGGGAGGGTTGTGTACAATTGGGTTTACCAACCATGGGACCGACAGGATATCCTAACCTTCAAACAAACCCTGCCCGATTTAAGAAAGAACCCGACGGCATTTTATACCGAATTAGGCACAGCCTTGGGTTCGACAATAATGACTTTAGCGGACATTGACTTGTTCTTTGGGTTATGCCTGCCAGCTGATGTGTGGAAGCAAATCCGGAAGGCTGACCACACGGATCTGTTTGGACATACCTGGGACCAACTCGGTAAACTAGATAGACAGCGAGAACCGGGGAGTAAACCAGTGAAAGACATACTGGAACTCCCAGACAAACTGGTCCAGAAGTTAAAAACACTGGTCCCGGAAAGAAAAGTAGACTGGTCGATAGTCACGGCCTGTCGACAGAAACCCCAGGAAGATGTGTCAGAATACTTCTCCCGATTCGAGACAGTGTTCTCCGACTACAGTGGCCAAGACATGACCACCGCAACCGGACAGCACCTGTTTGTGCAAAATTATGTAAAGGGACTAACACAAGAAGTCTCCCAAAAACTGCAGACGAGTGAGAGTAGTTGGGGGGCCTCCAAACCCGCAGCTATCCTTCAGATGGCTCAGTATTACGAGCACCAAAAGAATGAGAATGATAGGGCGTCCGAGAAAAAGAAGAAAGATTTAAAGGAAAGGGTAATGATAGCCCAGATACAGGGTATAGCGGTAGGACGGGAACACCAAAGGGGGAACTACCAATCAACCACCCCCAGAGATCTACCTCCTAAAGATCACACCCCAACATCCCACACTGGACGGAGAGACATTAGCAATGACCAATGCGCCTTCTGCAAAGGGTTCGGCCATTGGAAATCCCAGTGCCCGGTTTTGCTAGAAGTGAATAGAAATAGAGACTCCAGGGATGTGGCAGGTGGTCCGAGAAATAGAGCACAAGGACGAGGGAGCACCAACGACACCAGCAATGACAGATCAGGGAGACTGAACACATTTGACCGTCCCCGACAGAACCAATATCAGCTGTCCGAAGGTGAAAATGCCCCCGACTTTGCATAGGACTGCCAGGGGCAAGGGAGGGATCCAGTCGAGCTCTGTGTTGACCAGCAAGGTCCTTATGTCACCGCTAAGGTCCTGGGTACAGAGTCTCCATTTTTGGTAGACACTGGGGCGACACGTAGTGTGCTATCAAAACGACTGATTCCAAGGGCACCCTTGTCTGGCTCACACATAACGTCGATAGGTTTCGATGGAACGCCCTCCACTAACCCCCTGTCCGTACCTATTACCTTTGACCTAGAAAACAACACCACTGACGCGACATTTCTACTCTCCTCCAACTCCCCTGACGCCATTATGGGCATTGAATTCCTGAAACATTTTCGAGCTACCATTAGGTGTTCCCCATATGGAATACGAGTCATCCTGTACGACAACCCAGACATGCCCAGATCCCGCCCCCCACGACACATGTGCTCCATAACTGACGCTGACCTGTCCCTGCTTGACACCCTGCCTCCGTACCTGTGGGCCAAAAATGACTCTGATGTGGGGCGAATGATGATTGATCCTATTCACATAACTGTACGACAGGACGCTATGCTCCCGAAACTCCTGCAATATCGGATATCGCCAGAGGGTGAGAATGCACTGGTAGCGATCATTCAGTCTCTGGTAGATGCAGGAGTGGTTGAAGAGGTGGTTAGCAACGTCTGCAACAGCCCAATCCTACCTATTGTTAAGAAGCAAGGTGAAGGGGATGAGAAAGCGTACCGCTTCATCATCGACTTACGAGAGATTAACAAAGTGGTTGTACCCCAATATCCTGTAGTCTCTGATATCACCACCATTCTGACCCTCATCCCGTCCACTGCCACCACCTTCTCTGTTATCGACCTTAAGAACGCGTTTTTCTCTATCCCCATTCATCCAGACAGCCGTTATCTCTTCGGCTTCACTTTAAAATCCCGCTCGTACCGATTTTGTAGAGCTCCCCAGGGGTACACTGAAAGTCCCAGCATTTACAGCCAGGCCCTCAAAAGACAGCTGGATGCCTTCCAGCTACCAGAGGGAGTGGTGTTGATCCAATATGTCGATGATATCCTTCTGGCGGCCGACACCACCCCGCTTGCAACGACAGCCACCGTCCAACTCCTACACTTTCTAGCAGAAAATGGCCATAAAGTCTCCAAAAAGAAGTTACAGTTCTGTCAGCCACAGGTGACTTACCTAGGCCATCTTCTGTCCAAAGAAGGGAGGAAACTTACACCCGACCGAATCCAAACCATCCTAGACACCCCCATCCCAAAAACACAAAAGCAGGTCCGCTCCTTGGTTGGCCTAACCTCTTTTTGCAGACAGTGGTTGCCTAATTACAGCCTCATTGTGAAACCATTACTTGCCCTGCTGACCAAAGATGTCCCCTCCCCGCTTCCTTGGACCTCTGAGTGTCAAGCCTCCTTTAAGGAATTACGGGATGCACTCTGCTCAGCGCCTGTCCTAGGAACCCCGGATTACTCCAAACCCTTCTCCCTCTAACTCAATCAATTGGTCCTAAGCAGCGCCCTTGTGCCTACTTCTCCGCCACTCTTGATCCTGTAGCCAGAGCTTTGCCTGCCTGCCTTCGAGCAGTAGCCGCCGCTGCTGTCTCTATCCGTCAGAGCGAGGGAATTGTACTTTCCAACTCCCTCACAGTGCTAGTACCCCATGCAGTCGACACCCTCTTGAACCAGACCAAGACCCAACACCTGACTAGCGCAAGACTGACAGGGTACGAGTTGACTCTGCTTGCACCCCACATCACACTAAAGAGATGCACGACTTTGAATCCTGCCACATTGTTACCCCTGCCTGAAAATGACCCCGACATTCCTCCCATGCACGACTGTGTGACCCTCACGGACGAACAAACTAGGAGTAGGGTTGACCTCCGAGACACTGCTTTTCCTGACCCCGATGGAGAGCTATGGGTAGACGGCTCATGCATCAAACTCCCAGATGGCACCACTTCAGCTGCCTATGCAGTAACAACAGCCCGAACAGTAGTTGAGACAGCCTGCATCACACAACGATCTGCCCAGGCAGCAGAGCTGATAGCCCTCACCCGAGCATGCATCATAGCCGCAGGGACCACCACGAACGTATATACGGACAGCCAGTATGCCTTCGGAGTGGTCCACCATTTTGGGCTCCTGTGGAGGGAGAGGGGATTCCTGACGTCCCACGGCACCCCGATCCTCCACGGAGATCTAGTCTCCGCTCTGATTGAAGCAGTTCTCCTCCCTAAACGATTAGCGGTGATAAAATGTCAGGCACACAAGAGGGTGACAGACTTGGTCGGACAAGGGAATGCATTGGCCGACCTCACTGCACGAACCACAGCTGAGAATAGGACGGTGACACGCATGTACATGACCAGGTCACAAGCAGAAACATGGAGTGACACAAGGATAATGATCAGAGACATACAGTCGGCCAGCACCCCTCACGAGCTGACTAAGTGGGCAAGGGTGGGTTTGAAGGATGAGGAGGGCTGCTGGCGAACGAAGGATGCAAGCAAATGGTTGCTACCCGACTCATACCTGATCCCCATACTGACAATGGCACACTCCCCCGCACACATAGGATCTGCACCCATGATCAAACTCATTTCCAAAGTCTGGCACAACGACAAAATCCCTGACTCAGCCAGACGCCTAGTTCAGCAGTGCCTTATCTGTCTGCAACACAACCCCGGGAAAGGAACTGTAGTACCCCGGGGAGGGTTTGGGACCCCCAATCACCCCTTCGAGGTCCTCCAGATGGACTACATCCAACTAGAGAGATGCCAAAGCCTGAAGTATGTACTAGTCATCGTGTGTGCCTTCAGCAAATGGGTAGAAGCCTATCCAACCCGTGACAACACTGCCATGACTACTGCCAAAGTACTACTGAAGGAATTCTTCCCTCGCTATGGCCTTTGTCGAATTTTATGGAGCGACAATGGCCCCCACTTCATAGCTGAGGTTATCCAATTAATCCTAAAGGGGTTGGGGGTGAAGCAACGATTTCATGCGGTCTTCCACCCCCAATCCGCCGGTCTAGTGGAACGCCATAATGCCACACTGAAGCTGAAACTGGCAAAAATAGTGGCCACCACTGGACTTAACTGGCCGGATGCCCTCCCACTGGCTTTGTTATCGATGCACTCCACTCCCACCAAGCACCATTTGACCCCCTACGAGGTCGTGTTTGGGCGACCGATGAATCTCTGGACTGCTCCCAAACCGACCTTCATTCATGACGTCCCGGACGTCCTACTGTCTGATTATTTGTGCAAGTTAACTAAAACGTTGTCTGTCATTCATCAACAGGTGCAGCAGGCCATCCCCGATGCTTCCAGGGGCCCGGCCATGACATCCAACCGGGAGATTTCGTATTGATACGAAATTTCCAGCGAACCAAGAGTCTGGAACCTCGGTGGACGGGCCCCTGGCAAGTGCTGATCACCACCCGAACGGCACTCCGAGTGGAGGGGAAGAAGCACTGGCTGCACGCGCATCATTGCCAGAAGGTTTCTGCAAACCTGGCCACGACAGAAAACGTCAGCGCCCAAGAAGAGCTCCTGAGCAAAGACCGACCGATATTGGACTGTTATCCCGATACTGAGGCACTCGAACTTGCAAAATTCTCTGATCCCACTGTGCCATCCAGAGAAGGGTATTTCCTGCGTCGAAAGGAGGGAGTTTCGGCTAAGTAGGCCACGGACTAAGTTAAATCTCAGAACGGTGACCTAAACACAATCAAGGGTTGCCGGGAGAGAAGCTAAACGAAGTCTGTGGTTCTGCCCACTACCGAGCCCCTTGAAGGTGATGGAAGCGCCAGATAAGAAGATGATGGAAGCGCCAGATATGAAGATGATGTAAGCAACAGGAAATACTCAGTATAGAAATCCAAAGACTGACAACTTGCACAAATCAAAGACAATTGCACTCTTCATTGTCTTCCTCTTCTGCCTCCTCCTCATGACCTCCTTCTGGATTCTGGAGGAAAGCGCACCGGCCCATGAGGCATTGCTACCTACTGCACAGCCGACCCCCCTGAAAGAGCATCACCTAATCTCTCTGTCGCCTCAGCTCCGAGAAAGGCGCAGGGAATTCTGGAACAATTCCTTCGTGCAACTGTTGCACCAACACAACCTTGCTGCGAATGCTACGAACTGTTGGATCTGCGGGTTGCTCCCGCATGCCACTGGACACTCCATCCCCTTCATCCCTTCACCCTTCTCAGTTCACGGCTCTTGCCTCGCCTGGTTGATCCTCATGCAAGAGAGCCACAAGGACAACGCCACCTCCAGCCGGACAGTGTCACACTTCTACTCTGGGTTCTGGCTGAACAAAACAGGAAAGACCCCTGCTGCCCTGTGTCCTGCGCTCGCAGGCGCCACCTTCATCAAAGACATTCCAGCCAAAGAACGAGTCGAAGTACAGGTGCTCCACAATCCAGCCAGAACCACCTTCACTCATCTGCAAAAGCAAACTACCGCCACTCTAACTGTGGCCCTGTCTGTTATCAATGTCACAGGTCTCGTGTGTCTCGAAGGCCATGGAACGCAGCTGGTGGGTCACAGCGCCTGCCGAATCACCAGAACATTGGACTCAGCTGACCCCCCTTCCTTTGTTGCTTCTCCGAACATGTACTTTGTGTGTGGCACCAAAGCTTACACCTGGCTCCCGAAGGGTTGGAAGGGTATCTGTTACATTGCCTTCGTTCTTCCACCCACATATGTAGCCCCTGCCAACCATCACCGGCAGAGGCGTGCAGACGACCTTGGACAAGCCGACTCCACCGGAGCACAGTTCCTGGATGCAGCAAAGGGACTTGTTCCTCTGTGGGGCCCAATGGCAAACAGCCGTGCTATCCGACACCTGACCCAGGCAGTAGAAACAACGATCAACATCACGGCTGGCATCCTCGCCAACAACACTGCGGAGCTTCAGGCGGTCCGCCTTGTGACCCTTCAAAATCGTCTTGTCCTAGACGTGGTCCTAGCCGACCGAGGAGGAGCATGCCGCATCATCGGATCCAGCTGCTGCACCTACGTGCCAGACAACTCGCCTTCAGTCTACAAAGCCATTGAACACCTCCACAGACTGTCCTCAGAGGTTCACCAAGAACAGGAAGGATGGTCGCTTGGGAGCTGGTTTCGGGACACTTTGAAGAACTGGGGTTGGAAGTTGTTTTCCTTCGTGCTGATACCTCTTGTGATATTATGTGGGTGTTGCTTAGGTATCCAATGTCTGCCACCTTTGTGCAGCCTTGTTTCCAACTGTATGTGCCCAAAGACTTTGGACTTCCGAAATGAGCACATGAGCCCCCTCTATGAAGTAGAAATACGTGGCCTTATGGGGATAAATCCAAACTGACAAGTTGGCGAGACATGTTAAAAGGGAGGACTGTGGAATTTTAATTTGCGATCTGAACATCATCTGCGCCAGCTTGTCATCTATGTACTACGTGCACGGCAGCCATTCTAGGTCACCTATGTACTACGTGCACGGCAGCCATTTTAGATATCATGGTCTCCCTGTCCACGATCGATCACCAGCACGCCCCTCTGACCCAGCAAGCAGCCTCCGCGCACCCTGGCTCCCCCTCCCCCCCCTCATGAGCGTGACCCTTCTGCATGACCCTGTCCTTGGGAGTCACGCCAGCGCCTGACCAACACCTCCTCTCCTCCCATGAATGCCCCTCTGTTGATAAACCTCCCCTCTGCACTGGATTGTCCACGCAGCATGAATACCACTCCATTGATGGCCCCTCACCCCGTGTCCGACTGTCCACACAGGTCCGAGGCCATTGCCTAAGCCGGGAGATATCCTTTACTGCCCCTTATTGTATGAGGTCGCTCTCCTTCAAAGGACCCTCTATTGATCCAGGCTTCCCCACCCCCTGTGATATGATCAGGCGCACACGTCCTAGGACTCGACGGAACACTCAGCTGCGTGATGACCCCCTCCTCTTATCAGCAGGTTGAGGACCTCTATTGTGAAGGTATATGGGGGTGGGATTGACACGAGGATTACGGGGATGTCTTTTCCTTGCTTTACAAAGTTCTGATTGTAATAAAGAAAGGTCACATGCCATAAACCAGTGTATAAGAGGCCAGGCCTCCGAGAGGCTGTTAGAGCACCTCGAGACGATACCTTGTTGTCTGATCTGATGTGTTCTGCTCCGTCGGAATAAACTTCTGTTTCCTGCCTTCTGGTCTCCGGCGCCTGCCTCATTGCTTGGTAAACTTGAATGGTACAAGGGCGGTTAGCGCCGGGCAAATCCTGAGAAAGGTCCTAGCCTTACCTTTTTCCACAGTCACTAGGAAACTTTTGTGGCTAAGGTGTGTTAAAAATACACTGTGTGAGATGGGGATGAGCCGCATTTGGACTGCGCCCGCCGAAAGAACATTTCCAACTAAAACTGAGCTACAGGCAGCACACTGGAACATGATAACCACGAGGCGGTTCTCAGCCTATACAAACCCCTCTTTGTCTAAATCCTTCATTGACAGTAAACATGAAGCTATTTATGAGGGTTATTGGGATCTAATTACCACACCCAAAGAAAGGAAACTGTACCATCAGTTTAAGGTCGGTTCGCTCCCTACGAATGTTTTTACTAATAAATGTTGCCTTTCTAATACCAGCAATTGCCCCTTCTGTCATGATAAGAACGATTCACTGGTACACTTTTTTTTTGCATGCCCAGTGTACCGTAAACCTAGGTCCCGATGGCTGAAACCTATATGCTCAAACTTGGGGACCAGGTCCAGCAGCGAGGCATTTAGAATCCTAAAAACATCAGTGAAGGTCCCATAGTCATCGATGTTGCAAGGTTCCTGGGTTAGGTATGGGTGAGTCGATGGAACGAAAAGAGGACTAGGTAAATGTTCATGCCTATGTCTTTTAGTTTAATACGAACAAATCAGCACTATACGCTGTATTGTATTGATGATTGTCCCGAACTGGGAACAATGAAGGGTGGTTCTCCAGACAGCAGCATTCCCAGGGTGTAATCCAGTGTTTTTAAGCTATTTATTGCAATATCATGAAATTCAACAGTGGTTGTTTGAAATTTAGTTAAATATTTTTTTAAGATGTATGTTGGATATATTCTATTTTTACCTCAATGTGTATGTTGTCTCAACTTTTGTAGTTTGTTTTAAATCGAAATAAAGTTTATGATGATGATGATGATGACCTACTAGTCTGACTTTTCTCCTCGAAATCGAAGCATAACAAGTGGAATTAGTCTGTACTGTACTAAATTCCGCATATTGTGCCTTTTTCTTCCTCACATTTTCATGTGATGCGTTATTGGAAGTTTGACGTTCTCAAATATGTCAGTGGAAAATTGTGTGGGTCAGGTTTACTGTATGATTAGAATGCAAACTCCCTCTGTAGAGTGAACCAAAAATATTCCCCACACATCATGCCATATAAACCTAAATGTCTACATCAAATTCAAAATAGCATTTGATTTCACTTAAGGCTCTCTGGGGCGTAGCGCTGCTCTGGCCTACACAAGTTCCAGACAGCACTAGATTTTTGGAGTGAATGAAGAATAGTTTAGTATCCTGTGACATTTTTTCATGTCTACAATTACTTGCTTTATTTTATTACCCTATGTTTTGGCGCCTAAATTAAACTGCATATTTATTTTCTATGGAGCTTCTATGGATCACATCGAAAATGAAATACAGTGCTTTAGGGAGGGTGAAAGAGTATCAATTATGTAGACACACAAACATAAATCAACAATGTATTTAACTGAGGAATCTTGAAGAGATTCACGAGTAAAGTTATATTACCACTTTGATGGCTCTATGTGGTATTTGAAGAATTTATATGGACACAGGAATTATGGTTATAGTTCAGTATATTCCAATATGAGAATCCCATCCAACAGACTTCATAACGCAACAGCAACTATAATAGTTTTTCTTCAAAGCTCTAGTAAAGTATCATGAGCTCAGAGTGTGACATAATGAATGACACATAAAGCATTCCGACAATGACACATTACAGTTCCAGCAATGTCATGAAATAGATACAGCATACCACATACCTCCCTCCTTTACACAAAAAAACAGAAAGAAACGTCATAAAATGTAAAACAATAAAAAACAATAACCTATGTATGATCAGCTAAATATGATGGTGCTTTACGCACCCTTGTGGAACTGTGAACTCAACTCTTTCTCAATCTTTAGATGAACTCTCATGTAAATTAGCATCAAGATTCCCTTTAACAACAACAACCCTATTTAGATTCCAAATTCTATGGTCTTCAGTTTAAATGGCATTATTGAATATCTTAATAACTCTGACAGGCTTCATGAATTTCGAAACAGATTTTCCCATTAAGCCTGGACGCTTTATCATGACAAAATCACCGACTGTCACGTTTGTTGTTTTCACACCTTTTTTCAAATCAAAGTGACTCTTCCTTTGTCTGGCTTTCTCCTCATCTCTCCTTTTTACACTCTCATTATCACATTTACCTTCCTTACCTTTGCCCAATACATACCTGTTAACCTTTGCAGGTTCCATATCTGTATTTGGGAGTCTACCTCTAAACAATACAAAAGGTGTTTTACCGGTAGTAGAATGAGGTAACAATCTGTATTCCCCAATCATTCTTAAGACCTCACACTTCCAATCCAAAAATTGTGACTTTGCTGCGGCGATGGTTTCTTTAATCACTTTGTTGAATCTCTCCACCATTCCATTGGCCTCGGGATGATAGATAGCGCATTTTTTATGCCTCATAGACTTGCCGACTACGCCAGTGTGGTAGTTGAAGAACTGTTCCCCTAACTCACAATTATTATTGACCATACTACAACAGTAGATCATGATTCATCTTTGTAAGATTGTATATAGAACTTAAGACTATTTTGCAGCACCCAGACAATTACCATTCACCTGGCACCCAGCACAGGCAACCACAAATCCTATTTCCTCATTGTTGGACTTAGTCCTTTCTGCTTGATGATCCCTAAACTTTTTGCCTTCACCTTCCTGTTTTCTGGAACTGTTTTTGTTGGCCTTAGGACTATGAGTACTTTACCACTGCTAACCAGTTGTAAAGTACTTGTGCTCTCTCCTTTAAATAAATCAATTGCTCAAGCACCATTTGTTTTGCGCAGCCCTGTCACTCCCCCAAGGGTATCTGGGCGCTGTGTCTCCATGAAGAGCCAGGCCTTGAGTCTCTTTCTGAAGTCTGCCAGTGAGGGGACTGTACTAAGTTGGAGGGGAAGGTATTTCCAGGTCAAGGCTGTGATTTAGTAGAAGGAGAGGCCACTGCTGCGAATGATGCAAGGGGATGTGCGAGGGTGAATGAAGAGGAGCGCAGGTGTCTAGAGGGCTGGTGGAAGTTCAGTCGATGGCTGATTTAGGCAAGTCCTAGGTCATGGAGGTCTCTGTAGGCATACATGAGGATCTTGAACTTGCATCTTTTCCTGCTGGGGACCCTTTGGCAGTGTTAGACCTGGCCCCATTGGCGTGGGTCTCCCTTCCATTTTTGCTGTTGTCTCATGTATTTTTGCTGGTGTTAGATGCTTTGGGCAATGTGCCACTGCTATTCAGTGCCACAGTGCAAGTGCTCCCTTCTGTAAATTGATGTACTCATGTAATCAGTGGTTCAATTTTTGGCTATTTGGTTTACTTGTCAGACCCTAGTCTAGTGCACTGAGTGTGCCCAGGGCGTGTAAATCTAAATGCTGCTGGTGGGCCTCCCACAGAAGCAGCCTTGTAAAATGTGTCTAACGTCTTCCATTGCAGAGCCTGCGTGCAGTCTGGTCCTGTCATGCTGACTGGGCAAGTGCACCCACTTGCCAGTCCCTAAACCTTCCCTTTTCCTAATATCAGTCACCCCTATGTTAGGCCCAAGGGTAGGGTGCATTGTAAGTATAAGGTAGGACAATCCCTGGTGTGTGTGGTATGTCCTAATAGTGAATTACAGCCATTTTCGTTTTTCACTATTGCAAGGCTACCTGTTCTCCATAGGCCAGAATGGGCTGATAGAGTTATTACATTTTATAATCCTAACAGATTCAAAGAACATGGTAGAAATTCGAGTTTAGTATGCCTGACCTCAGAATAATAAAATACATCTTTTAGTAAAGTTTATTTTAATATTCTGTGTTTAGAAAGTAGGTATTTGCTTGTCTAACCATTCAAACCTGCCTCTGCTAGGTTGTTTATTCCTATGTCTGGTTTTGGGAGTGACAGGGCTGGGGAATTCCATAAGACAGGCTGAGTCACCCGTTGGTGAATAGAGAGATCTGCATCTAGATGGGAGGGAGGAGTTGCGCCTGAATCTTGAAGAGGGCTGTGCCTGCCTTCCACAATGCTGACTCCACCTCCTGGGGAGTGGCTGATGTCTGTGCCCTGCACACTGAAAGAAGAGAAGGAGTCCTGTAAACAAAGTGCTCCAGGACTGTGCTTGCCTTCCACAATGCTGGCTCCACCTCCTGTGGGGCGTCTGATGTGCATGCCTTGCACTGTGAAAGGAAAGGAGAAGTCTGGTGAACAGAGTGCTTCAGAACTGGTTTGGACTGGGCAAAGGCCACTCTCCCCTTAGAGAACAAAGGATTTTGGGGTATAAATATGGGACCCTGATCCCATGAAATTAGATCACTTTGGACTACAAGAAGAAACCTTTACTGAGGAGAGGAACCTGAATAAACTGAGGAGAGACTATTCCCAAGCTGAAGTGCTACTTGGGGGATTGGCCTGCAGTGGTTGCCTGATTGCCAAAGGAAGGAGAACGGAACTTTGTGTACTCTGCTTTCAACTTGCGAAGGATCTCTAAGGGTTCGGAAAAGAGCTGGCCTCCTGCTGAAGTCTCAGGGACACCAGACTTCAACCCCCAGCTCCCCAGAGTTCTTTTGGAAGTACCTGCTGCTGTTTTGGACCTTCTGAGGAACTGCGTGTTGCAAGGAGCTGGAAGCGCGACCCATCGAGAAGAAGCGCGTGGCCATCGCTGTGCCTGCCGTTGCAACTCCGAAGGAGAGCGGCGCCACTGGAGCTGCGGTTGTCGCATTGTAAGGGTGTCACTGCTGCAGTCCACGCATCGAACCGAGGACTTCTCGCATCCCCGAGAAGCGTGCCGCATCTGGAAGGTCTTCACATCTTTATTTCTTTGTATCTGAACTTTACTGCATTTCCCATTGCTGCAACATTGCTTGTTGTGGAAGCGCAATGCAAGTTAAGGTACATTGACGCAGAGTGTCGCATCTAAGAACTGAACTGAACTAAGCTTAAATCTACCATCTTAAAGTAATGATAGTGTGTATTTTTGTCGTTTATGGTCTTTCGGTAACTCTAAATAACGTCTACTTATTTTAGATATAAAACTTGTTTGGTGTCCATTTGTAGTGTTGTCACTGGGTTACTGTATGTGGTCACAACTGCTTAACTTACAACCCCTCTGAAGTAAAGCCCTTCTGCTCGTGCCAAGCTACCTAGAGGATAAGCAGGGGTTATTTTAGGAGTGTAATCCCCTTATCCTGACTAGAGGAGAGGGTCCCTATTTGTCACAAGTACCTACCTGTGCCAACTAGAGACCCCCAAATCTAACAGGTGGTCTCTCAGGTTGGGGGGCAATGGATGAGTCTGGCTGCAGCATTCTGCATGGTCTGGAGTCTTCTGAGGGTCTGGGTAGAGGTTGGTGCTGTAGTTGAGGTGGCTGGTGATGAGGGCCTGATTGACAGGCTTTCTGGTGTTGGTTGGGATCCATTTTAAGATTCTGCAGAGCCTGTGAAGTGTGCAGAAGTAGGAGGAGGCAACCATGTTGACTTCTCGTTTCATGGTCAGTTGGCTGTCAAAGATGATGCAGAGGCTGCGTGCATAGTCCGTCGGTGTGGGTGAAGGTCTGAGTTCAGCAGGCTATAAGCTCAAGTCGCATGTGGAGGTGATCTTCCTAAAGCTCAGTACTTCAGTTTTGTCGGAGTTAAGTTGAAGGCAGTTGTTTCTCATACATTTGGCTACATTGGTCATAGCATTGCAGAAGTTGGTTTTGGTGCTGGAGGGGTCCTCTGTGAGCAAGAAGATCAGTGAAGTGTCATCTATGTAGGAGGTTATGTTGTGTCCGTAGGATCTGACAAACATGGTAGAATTAGCTTAAACCTGATTGCCCATTTAATTTACTTGTAACTCCCTAGTAAAGTGGTACTACATGTGTCCAGGGCCTGTAAGCTAAATGAAACTAGTGGGACTGCAGCACTGATTGTGCCACCTACTTAAGTAACCCTTAAAACATATCTCAGGCCTGCCATTGCAGAGCCTGTGTGTGCAGTTTTAAACTGACATTTTGATCTTGCAAAAGAAACCTTTTGCTAAGCACAAACTTTTCTTTGTAATACACATACATAATCCCTAGTGTAGCCCCTTGACAGTCCACAAGGCAGGGTGCAGTGTATTTAAAAAGTTGGACCTGTAATAGTAGTAGTTATACTTTATTCGGTAGCTATGCACCATCAAAGTATACATACACAATATAATAACAAATATATAACATTACAAATACAGTTTAACAGGAATACTACAGTTGGCCATGTACTTTTACATTTTAAATGTCCTGGTAGTGAAAACATCCTAAAGTTGTATTTCACTACTGCAAGGCCTACCCTTCCCATAGCAGAAGATTGGAGTTACCTTATTATGTTAACTTCCAATTCAGAGCAGTTGGACAAGTCAAGTTTGGTGTCTAAAGAATTGAAATTAAAAGCCCTCTTCAATAGTAACATCTGATTTTTTATCACATTCCGGAAAATTCCTCATATAGAAAGTTGTAATTTTCTGATCCTCACCATTTGGTGCCTGCGGCCTGTCTCTACGTGGGTGAGAAGGACTGGACCTGAATCCGTTAAAACCCATGAATCCAAGGTGACTCCAACGTCTAGTTGGCTGGCCTCCTGACTAGAGCTTCTGTTGCAGAAGGCCACAACAACCTGAACCCAGCACTATGGACTCTACCATCTGTGAGTCCTACCCTGCCATGTGGTGCCATCTGAGTCCTGGACCATTGGAAGTGGGCCTAAGGGTGCTCTCCTAGCCCCTCTGTAGACCCAGCAGAATCAACGCAACTCCTCTGCTATGTTGAGCATTCCGAAGCAGAACCGACCATTGCCTCTACTGCAAGAGTTCTCCAAGCACAACGACTTTGCATCGACCTTGCAGCCCACACCAGAATTGCAGCTGTGTGAAGCTTCACTGATGTAGACCTTCACAAATCTCTTGTCAATGACTGACTCTACAATGAAGCAGGTTCTCGCAATACAGACTCGCAGCTCTTTTGAACGATGCGTCGCCTCGACTCAACAAAACTTCCTAAGTGCCATACTACGCATCGCAAGCCCCCATTGATGGGACCCTTGATGATGATGCAGGACCTTGCATTACAGACTCATAGCTCCTCAGAACCGATGCATTGACTCGGCTGCACAACACATCCTCAGCACGAGATTGTGCATGCTGCACAATCAGGATTTAAGCTTCTCTTGTGCCTCACCCTGACAAGAATTGTGATTACTGCTTGAGTAGGGTTTCACTCAACTCAACCGGTAGCCCAATTTCTTACACTCCTCCTACATGAATCGCAGCTGTGTTTGTCCTGTAAACCAATAAGCGCTCAGTTGCATCCTCTTGAAATGCTGGGGGTTCTGGAAATGTGGTTTATTTGTTCTCATTCTATCACTGCACGCATGGGTGTAACTAGGTAGGGGCTGGATTAGGCTGAACTCAAATGTATATGAGTATGGTCCAGTGACGCAGGTCACCACGGGAAAGAGGGAAGCAGGGGCAGCAGTTTGCAGAGCTACTGCACAGTCTTAGCGTTTCTATGCTGTAGCGGGGATTTTTGTATCCCAACGTCTGGTATAATCATCACATATCCCTTGCGATTGGTTGTATGTACCTTTGTTAGTCCACAATGAGTGGGTTTAAGGAGCTATCATATATATCATTTACAATAAACAGTGAGGTCCAACTGGGGCTTCACAGAAGCGGAAATGAAATGTAAGAGATGTAAAAGGGGTCTATTCACTAATTAATTCAAATCTAACATTAGTTCCGTCAGCATTTAAAATTATTATACATTAAAATAACATAGGAGTCAATATTTCAAAATAGGATACAATAGCAGGTTGGTAAGAATTACAAATAGAATGCAAAATATGTGCTGTGTTCCAGAAAGGGCCTATATTGCATTTATTTTAAGTTAGTAATGAATAGGTGTCATGTTCAAAAAACCACATGAAGGTTTCTCAGGACAGAATAGGAGTTTAGCAGAGGATGGAAGGGTCTTCTCAGCTCAAAGTCAGAAAGAGTCTCAAATATCTGCCTCCTAATTCGGCAGCATGGTCTCTTCCTTAGTCTAAGGAACACAGAATAATATAATTCAGCAAAACATTAGTTGAAAGTTTTTTCTTATTCCCACTCCCACAAAGCCATTAGTCTTCACCAAACTCTGGGAGCAGGTACATTCCCCAGTTTCCCCAGTTTCTCACATCTGTTCAGAAGATTATACACAATCATATCCTTGATTTGTTACTTAGAACAGATCTTGTGGTTAAGACAGTTCTTCCCACGAATCACGCTTACTGCCATCTCCTCTCCTCCGGGTGTGCCTCACTATCAGTTTTCTAATACATAACAAATGCCTATTGAGTAGCCAACAGGAGGCCTCTGAAAAATACAGCATCTGCAATGAGAAAAAGAACGAGGCAAGATGGCGGCCGCTTAGGCGGCCGAGAGCGGTGCTAGCTGGCTGTGGCAGAGTTTCAGCAGAAACGGCAGGATCCAAGACCCAGCTAATCCTGGCAAATTAGATACTTTTCAATACCCCCCGGGACCCCTCAAGCCCCTCCACCAGTTGCTGAACCCCCCGCAGCAGGAAAAGTTTGAAGCGTGCCATGCTGCCGTGAATTAAGTGTTTCATCGAGGAGTACCTGCTTCAGTTTCTCCGGCAGCTGGTCAGAGACGGCTTCCCGATGGCCCTGAAAGTGATGGCGTACTCCACTAAGGCAGCAGCAGCTGCAGCGGTGCGGAAAACTCGCATGGAAACTATGTCAGAAGCAGCAACGTGGGAGGACTCATCCGGTCTCCCGCAGCAGTTCTTCTCCCCAGATCCACCAGCGCTCAGGAAAGGAAGGGGCAGAACAAAAACTCGCCCGGCGGGTCCCACGGTAGCTGAGCTGCTCCTTCGGATGAAGGACGCAGAAGCAGGAACAGAGGCAGCTGCGCCGGTGGCGAACACCGGTAATGGGATTGGTCGAGACGGCAATGAGGTGAGCCTAGTCAGCGCGATCGCCTGTGAGGAGGTTCAGGAAGGCTAAGGCGCCGGAAACCCCAAAAGTTTAAACAATTCAGTTCTGCAAAAGAAAGATGTGGCTACATGTGAGACCAGTGAGCCAGAGGGGGGGGGGTAGAAATGCAGATCAGCTCTGTCCCCCCCCAGAGCATGCGGTTAGGCTGGATATGCCTAGGGGCAAAAGCGGCAGCAATAACGATAACAGCAGCAGCAGTAAGATACTGAACGACAACAGATATAAAGTGGGCGAAGTAGAAACACTTCATGAAAAAGCTAATCAAAATCAAAACAGCAAACAGCCTCGCTGTGCAGCCAAGGTTGTTAATGAAGTAAATAACGAGACCTGCTGCAACTGATCAAAGTAGGGCTGATGGTGATATAGAACCCAGCGACTGCTTCTTTTCGGTATCAGAAGGGGCAGAATGGTCAGACGATAGTCTGGGTACATCTCAAGGGGGCAGCAGCCTAGAATCCGATCCTGAGGACAATGATGGTAACCTCCCCTTGACGACAAAAAAATCAAGGAAAACGGAAATACAGGGTGGTACCCAGAAAAGGGAGAGGAAGGATTTGAGATGGGACTATTCATCATCTCTGCCTCTCTCTGGCTCACTCCCTAGTGAATCTCCATTGGCACTACCGGATGGGGCTTCCTCTACATTGGATACAATTCACCAATCAATATTTGGGCACAGGGAAGAGATTTGACAAGACAGTAGGAAGACCCAGGAGGGGATGAGGAAGATGTGGGGGTCATCAGGAAACTGTCTAAAGTTTGTGCTAATATGGGGGCGAGAGTGACAAACCTAGAAGAAAGAATTGTGGTGACAGAATTAGATGCTTCAAATGTTGTAGCCCAAGTAGAGTCACATGGGTCGCAAATAAAGGATATTCAATGGAAACTTGAAGAGTTCGAAAATAGACAGAGAAGAAACAACCTTCAGGTGTTAGGGGTCCCGGAGGGGGTGGACGGGTCCGACACAAGGCTGTATATAATTGATCTTTTCAGGGAAACTTTTCCAGAACTAATCACGTGGAACTGGGCAACAGAGATACAGAGGGTCCACCGTATCCTGTTTAAATTGCGAACACCACCAAAAGATGGTGACAAACCACAGGCTATATTAGTGTTCTTGGGTAATTTTATCTTACGCCAAGCAATTTCTGATAAAGCTAGGTCGGACTCTAAAAGAACTTGCAGAGGGGTCTCATTTTTTGTACAACCGGATTTCTGCCACTTTACAGTGGAAAGGCGCTGGAGGCTGAGGCAGCTCATCAAGCCCATTCAAGAAAAAATTGTTCAAACATATCTTATCAACCCAGCCCAGCTCAAGATTATCAATCAGGGGAATACTCTCTACTTTGCGTCAGAGATAAAAGCAAAGGAATATTTGCACTCTCTCGATAAATGAAGATGGAGGGGTTTAATAAATACTGCTGTTCTGTGTGAAGTGGGGGAAGGGGAGACTAAGGGGTGGGGGTGAGGTGGTGAGTGGGTTGGGTGAAGGAGTTGCAGTATAGTATATTTGGGTGCTAGGAGTGTTACATAGAGGGTTCTCTTTTCTTTTGGGATATGGTGCACTTGGAGTTTGAAAAATATGCCCAGCCTCTGATGGCTGCCATTACCGGTTCCGATTTTTGGTGTACATACATTATGTTGGTTGTACACACACTATGGGGCCGATTAGGATGGCGGACGGAAATGGGTACTGTCCGCCATGGTGGGGGAAATTTTACTCCCGGCTGCGCCGCGGAGATACCGCGTTTGGGATTAGGATATTCATGTGACGAAACTCCGACCGCGGCGGACGGTTCACAACCAACACCGTCCGCGGCGGTCGGAACACAACCAAGTCCGTCCGCAGCGGACGGAGTTCAATGAACAACCACTGCCGCGGACGGAAATGACCGCGGAAAATAAAACATGTACCGCCATACCTGAGAATACTCCGTGGCCGCAATTAGGATAAATCCGCCCGTACCACGGAACGCACAGCCATCCACGTCCGCGGCGGAAACAATGCCACGAGAACCACAGCATCACCGCGGAAGGCCAACACGCACAACATCCCTAGCGCCGAACAAATGTCAGAAACTGCACCGCAAGTCCTAAGCAAACATACGAACATTGACAAGCCCCCCCCCAACACCAATCACAAGCCACCATGACAAGTCCCAATCATCCAATAATGCACACACGTCAACACGCCCACCTACCACCTGACTCGCAACAACCATTGAGACACGACTACAAAATGACACCCACACACAACCACAATCCTTTGCACCACAGCATTGCTGCCAGCAAGAGGGCAAATCGAGAAACTGCTAACTCACATAAAATCACATAGAAGACACCCACCCACCACCCTACCACACCCACCACACAAACACCCACCACACAAATCTGACACATCACACACCACACACCTGCACCTCCCAACTCACACAACTCACACACTGAGCACCACACACCATGGCACCCAAAAAAAATCCTAAATTCTCAGAGACAGAGTTGAGGGTAATGGTAGACGAAATAATCCGTGTCGAGCCCCACATCTTCGGGGCCCAAGTCCAGCAGACGAGCGTGGCGCAAAAGAACCACATGTGGGACAGGATCGTCACTCGGGTGAATGCGTCGGGGACTGTGCCGAGGACGAAGCATGACATTCAGAGGCGGTGGCATGACCTGAAGACCAGGGTCAAGGGCATCCGAGCAAAAAACGTCACTAGAGCCAATCATACTGGCGGTGGCACACCCCCGGAGCCATTACCCTACACAGATTGGGAGGAGAAGGTGCTGGGGATACTGCACCGAGAGAGCCTAGACAGACTTGACGAAGGAGAAGAGACTGGTGAGTACAAACCAACACCACGATCAGCACGACATGGTCAGGCTCACACAACTGAGAAGAAACATCCCCTACGCCCCAAACCATGCACGTTCGACACCAACTCACTAACATGTCCATGGCTCCCAACAGGCCCCCATGTTCACGGGGAGGGTGGTGGTGGTGGAGGGTGGGGTGTGTGAGAGGCCCAAACTACAACTCCCAACAGGCCCCCATGTTCACGGGGAGGGTGGTGGTGGTGGTGGTGGTGGTGGAGGGTGGGGTGTGTGAGAGGCCCAAACTACAACTCCCAACAGGCCCCCATGTTCACGGGGAGGGTGGTGGTGGTGGAGGGTGGGGTGTGTGAGAGGCCCAAACTACAACTCCCAACAGGCCCCCATGTTCACGGGGAGGGTGGTGGTGGTGGAGGGTGGGGTGTGTGAGAGGCCCAAACTACAACTCCCAACAGGCCCCCATGTTCACGGGGAGGGTGGTGGTGGTGGAGGGTGGGGTGTGTGAGAGGCCCAAACTACAACTCCCAACAGGCCCCCATGTTCACGGGGAGGGTGGTGGTGGTGGTGGTGGTGGTGGAGGGTGGGGTGTGTGAGAGGCCCAAACTACAACTCCCAACAGGCCCCCATGTTCACGGGGAGGGTGGTGGTGGTGGAGGGTGGGGTGTGTGAGAGGCCCAAACTACAACTCCCAACAGGCCCCCATGTTCACGGGGAGGGTGGTGGTGGTGGTGGTGGTGGTGGAGGGTGGGGTGTGTGAGAGGCCCAAACTACAACTCCCAACAGGCCCCCATGTTCACGGGGAGGGTGGTGGTGGTGGTGGAGGGTGGGGTGTGTGAGAGGCCCAAACTACAACTCCCAACAGGCCCCCATGTTCACGGGGAGGGTGGTGGTGGTGGTGGAGGGTGGGGTGTGTGAGAGGCCCAAACTACAACTCCCAACAGGCCCCCATGTTCACGGGGAGGGTGGTGGTGGTGGTGGAGGGTGGGGTGTGTGAGAGGCCCAAACTACAACTCCCAACAGGCCCCCATGTTCACGGGGAGGGTGGTGGTGGTGGTGGTGGTGGTGGAGGGTGGGGTGTGTGAGAGGCCCAAACTACAACTCCCAACAGGCCCCCATGTTCACGGGGAGGGTGGTGGTGGTGGTGGTGGTGGTGGAGGGTGGGGTGTGTTCGACAGGAAACCGAAATGGCTACAAATCCATATACCCATGTAATGTCCAAATTACTGACCAGCTCGATCTTGTCCCTCAGGTGATCGTCAACTGACTGCGGAAACCAGTACCCGGCCGCCAGCCTCGCCTCTCACATCTACAGGACTCTCTGGTGACGAGGACACAGTCAGCTCCGGGGCGGAGGATGGAGCGGGACCAAGCACGCAGCCAGGGCCATCTGGCTCACAGGGACTCCCTGGACAGACCAACGTCGCATGTGTGACTCCAGCGGCACCTGTCTCTGTGATCTGCACAGTCCCCACCACCACCAGTACCACCAGTACCACCAGTACCACCAGTACCACCACTACCACCAGCACCACGACTCCTGCCGCTGCCACCCAGCAGAACCCACCGCGCAACGCTGGTCCAACGGCCCCACACACAAGCAGGGTGAGTGGGCCACAAACACAGGCAACGGGACAACATCCAATCAGGCGAGCCACACACCGCCGTGCAGAGGAGGAACAGCTACCCCAGCCAGTGGCACAGTCCCTACAAGCTCTTGCCAGGTGCCAGGCGTCATACGACCGGTCCCAGGCAAACGCTGATCGTGCACACCAGGACTCAGTGGACAACACCAACACCCAGCGCCAAATCGCTGGCATCCTTGGCCAGATGTTGCTGATCAAGGGGGAGCAGGCAACGATGTGGAGTGAATGGGTTGACCGGAACAACCCCCCCCCCCTCCACCAAGTGTGGTAGCGCCACCGTCACCTCCGCCTCCCCCGCCACCTCCGCCTCCCCCGCCACCTCCGCCTCCGCCGCCACCTCCGCCTCCGCCTCCACCGCCGCCACCACCACCTGAGCCCCTGGCGACGGATGTGGCCCATCAACAACCTGCCCTCCCAGCTGACTCTGTTCCAGGTCAGAGACGGAGGGGCCGTCCGAGTAAGAAAGAGGCTGAGAGCAGTGTTGGAGCGCCAGGCACACGCTCCAAGAGGGGACGACCATGACAATGTCACTGCCTGTGCCAGACATTCACCCAGCTAAGTAGCCTGTCCCACAGACAATCATTCCCACTGGTCTGCTGGTCTACCCTGACACCCCCCAATGTGGCGTCAGCACGGACATTTCATCAGCCAATACCTTCAACTCCAACTCCCTCCACCCCACTGACTTGTAAATATTCACCAGCACAGAAGCACAACCTGTAAATAAATAGCATTAATTCACACAATGATGTTTTGCCTCCATGTTTATTCACATGATTGCCATCAGATACAGACGTAAACAGGTACAGGGATCATAGTCGTACATGATCATGGCGCTGCGGGAGTGACCTAGAGAAAACCAGAGACAGCAAACACACGTCAGTAAAGAGATTCACACACATCACAACACAATGCACAGCTACATTACACAAACGACAACCATCACACAAGCATGGGATGAGAGCACACACATCATGGACACTTCCATGTCCAAAGACATGAAGACACACATGTGCAACCATCACAAACAACACCCAGCTGATTAACCCCATACCCACACAACACCAGCAAACATACATGAGGCATTGTCAACCGCCACTACAGGTAGATACTCACATTCAAGGGAAGTAGCGATCTATGAGCTGGCGCCTCTGGTCCACACCTTCCTCCTCACCACTATCCTCATCAGTGGACATGGGTGGGATGGGAGGCCGAGGCACTCCTTCGTCTTCAGGGTCCAACAGCAGTTCAATGCCATTGCATACTGCAATGTTGTGGAGCATGCAGCAGGCTATCACGATCTTGCATACTTTTCCTGGTGTGTAAGGCAGGGCCCCTCCGGTCTTATCGAGGCACCGAAACCTGGACTTTAGCAGTCCAAAGGTACGTTCGATGACTCTCCGTGTCCTTCCATGTGCCTCATTGTACCGCATGTCACCCGCCGTCCTCGGATTACGTAGGGGACTGAGGAGCCAGGGCCGGTTTGGGTAAGCCGAGTCGCCTATGTAGGGGGATGACAGAGACAAACATCTGAAATATATATGGTGGGTACCCCATGCAACACAGAGATCACAAGAGTACCCACTGCACACTCACCAACAAGCCACGCTTGACCGGGTCGCAGATTTGCCATGAGTCGTGGGACATTGCTGCTCCGCATGATGTGGGCGTCATGTGCGGATCCAGGAAATCTGGCACACACATGGGAGATGATGTTGTTCGCCAGGCACACCACCTGCACGTTCAGGGAATGAAAGTGTTTGCGATTCCTGAACACTTGTTCGCGTGCCCGTGGTGGAATCAGAGCGATGTGTGTGCCATCAATTGAGCCCACAACGTGAGGCATGTGGCCCAGTGCATAGAAAGCAGCTTTGACAGCTGGCAACTCTTCCGGCCGTGGAAAATGTATGTACTCATCCTTGTAGAGCATCATAGCTGTCAACACATCCCGAAGAACCGTGCTAAACATGGCCTGCGACATCCCCCCGGAAACTGCAACAGTGAACTGAAAAGTGCCAGTAGCGAAGAAATGTAGTACCGCCATGACCTTTGCAGTGGGTGTAATCGACCCAGGATACGTTCTACGTGGCTGCAGATGAGGAGACAATAGTGCCACAAGGTCCATCAACCGACGTCGATCCAGCCTGAATTTCCGAATGATGTCCTCGTCTACCATATCCTCCAGCACAGTGTATGGCCGAAGCACATTTGGAGCCCTCCTGTGTGGGACAGAGATGTAACTTTGGTCAACTTACAAACGACGCATACGTGTAGAACTCCATCACATGTGTACCTTACTGACAAAACTTCTGTCATCACCCTAATGTTTCGTAGACACATCACAGACACTCATGCTACTGCATGCACACAAACGATAAGTGTACACACGCCATGTCATCAAGCACAAATGCCACCACCAATAATGATGTGCATACGGAAATGACATGCATGGTGACACAACGTACAAAACACATACACGGAATGCATGTGTACCACCACCACTGTAGTCACCTCGACACAACAAGAAACTGACAACAGATGCATTAATTGGCCACACAGCCGTGATGTACTGTGTAGTTGTGAAGATGTAACAACGTCTGTAGGGTCACACCCGACGTCAACAAGTAGAAATGCACATCTTTTGCCCATAATGTGCCGACCGATTGCCATTGTATGGACACACATGCTATATTGTATGACATATGACCTTTCCCAATCACGCTCACATCCCTCATGACACAACTGCACACAACACATCACGGTGCAGCGTCTGACAAGATCACATAATTGGCGCCGCCATGGCGGTGCTCAACTTCCGCTACTTCCCAAAGGCCATATGCGGCCAGCGTCCCTCTCCCCATTGGCTGCATGTGCATGGACCGTCACGGGCAGACATCGGCGACCGCACGTGCAAGCCTCAGGCACGGATGCTTCCGTTGCAACAATGTACTATCACTGGCGCCTCCATGGCGGTGCACGTACTCAGCGGGGGAGGTGCAGGCCCATACACCCTGTAGATGTAGTCAATGGACATGCCATTTCATGACCCCCCTTACAGTCACCTTGCATCATCCACCGTACACCGGCCGGAGCGGCCGGGCCTAGGACGACCGCCGTGCCCGGCCATGTTCAACCGCCGTGCCCGGCCATGAACAACCGCCGTGCCCGGCCATGTTGAACCGCCGTGCCCGGCCATGTTGAACCGCCGTGCACGGCCATGAACAACCGCCGTGCCCGGCCATGAACAACCGCCGTGCCCGGCCATGAACAACCGCTGTGCCCGGCCATGTTCAACCGCCGTGCCCGGCCATGTTGAACCGCCGTGCACGGCCATGAACAACCGCCGTGCCCGGCCATGAACAACCGCCGTGCCCGGCCATGAACAACCGCCGTGCCCGGCCATGTTCAACCGCCGTGCCCGGCCATGAACAACCGCCGTGCCCGGCCATGTTGAACCGCCGTGCACGGCCATGAACAACCGCCGTGCCCGGCCATGAACAACCGCCGTGCCCGGCCATGTTGAACCGCCGTGCCCGGCCATGTTGAACCGCCGTGCCCGGCCATGAACAACCGCCGTGCCCGGCCATGAACAACCGCCGTGCCCGGCCATGAACAACCGCCGTGCCCGGCCATGGCGCTTGTGTTCATGGCCGGGCACGGCGGTCGTCCTAGGCCCGGCCGCTCCGGCCGGTGTACGGTGGATGATGCAAGGTGACTGTAAGGGGGGTCATGAAATGGCATGTCCATTGACTACATCTACAGGGTGTATGGGCCTGCACCTCCCCCGCTGAGTACGTGCACCGCCATGGAGGCGCCAGTGATAGTACATTGTTGCAACGGAAGCATCCGTGCCTGAGGCTTGCACGTGCGGTCGCCGAAGTCTGCCCGTGACGGTCCATGCACATGCAGCCAATGGGGAGAGGGACGCTGGCCGCATATGGCCAATCGCAAGTAGCGGAAGGTGTGCACCGCAACTATGGGCCAGTCATTGGCCCATTTCACGATCACGCTTCCAGGGCTGACCAATTGCTGGCGACGTATGCCACTGACACGTGCAGAGGGCCCTATATATGTGTGTTGGCCAAAACGACGCTACCTACCCTGGGGACCAGTGCTGCCTGTGACCATCACCTCGACCTACTGCTGCTGCTGAGCTGACCACCGACTGCTGCCTGTGACCATCACCTCGACCTACTGCTGCTGCTGAGCTGACCACCGACTGCTGCCTGTGACCATCACCTCGACCTACTGCTGCTGCTGAGCTGACCACCGACTGCTGCTCTAGTGCCATACTCCGTGATCTTGCCATGTCGAGAGGCAATGAGATCCGGTCTCGACCCTTCACCGCCGCGGAGCTTGATGTCCTCGTGGACGGTGTACTCCGCAACTATGGACGCCTCTACGGCGCACCAGGACGGGTGGTAAGTGCAGTGTGGGACATGTTGGTGTGCATGAGGGGGCTAAATGATCTTGCCAATTTCTATCTTAGCTGTGTAGTGTGGGCTACACATATGTTCCCGATTGTGCATGGCTGCTGACAGTTACGTCTTGCCCCTATGTGTGTCACAGGCCACCTGTCCACTGACTAAAACCCTTTTCTCTTTCATCATGGTAGGTCAAGCTGCACCTTCGCAAGGACCTGTGGAGGGGCATAGCACGGGAAGTACGGGCATTGGGGGTGTGCAACAGACGACATACACACTGCCACAAACGCTGGGACGACATTTCCAGGCTGAGCAAGAATGTAGCTGAAGTAACACTGGGCCTGATTCCAAGGACGCCCCGTCTGGCCCGACGCTCCATGACCCCTCTCATGCACCGTATAATTGCAGTGACGCATCCTGAACTGGCCGAACGTCTGAGTGCCGATCAACAGCAAACTAGCGGTGAGCATACTGTCTGTGTAGGAAACTTGTGAGTGCTATGCATGTATTGGTGCCCAGACACACTATTGAGTTCCGTGTTGCGTACGTATGCCTGTGCTGCCATTTTGGTCCCATTGGGTGGTACTCATTTGACAGCCAGGTCCGCCATGTTGACACGCCACTTGCTTAGTACTTGAGTGTTAATGCACATCCCCTAGTGGTCCATGGCCCCATTCCAGGAAATGTGAGGATGACTGGTAGGGGTGGGCCATGTGCAGGATGTTGGCTCCTAAACCTTTGTCTGCTATGTAATTTGGCTATCCTGTTCCATCTGTACGTCAGTCTGCCCATGACTCACACATCTTTTCTGTGCATTTCAGCTTTGACAGAGGACACTCTGCCACAGACGGTGGAGAGTAGCCGAGGAAATGAGTCCGGCTCAGACATCGCACACACGCAGACTGACACGGAGGAGGCCAGCGCCGGAGAGGGGGACAGGACCGTCCCTGAGGACTCGCATGTGGAGACACCATCGTCCTCCTCGTCGGACACTCTTGGTGAGCCTGCACTGTTGTCACAGACTGGGAGTGGGCACTCATCACCTTCTGTCGGAAGACAGCACACAGGGCCCACACTTCCACCAACTGCACCATGTACTGTTCGTGGCCGGAGGAGTAGGGGGAGCAGAGTGGGGTTCGGTGCAGGCACCGCTGCCCCTGCCACGGTGAGCCAAAATGCACTGTGTGCTGAGGCAGTTGATCTGCTGCGACAGCTGTGTGTGGGGCAGACCAATATGACGAATGCATTCCAGGAGCATGATAGGAAGTTGGGGCAGGTGGTGGCATTCATGGAAGGGATGCATGGCGATCTTTCAGGTCTACGCAGGACAGTGCAGTCATTGGCAAGCAGTGTGTCGTCTGCAATAGTTCAGTCGAATGAACAGGGTCCTACTTCTGTTTCCCCATCTACACCGCTGGATGTCTCAGGGGGTGGTGATTATTGTGTGCAAGACTCAAATAAAGGTTATTGCACTAGAAGCAGCGTCAGACAGCACGTCAGGGCACGCAGGGCACAGACCACATCCCCTAGATCACCTACATCTGTTCACGTACACGACGTCAGATGCACTGGAGTACACACACAGGATCCACAAGTGTTGTTGGAGGACATGCCTTCAGGAGCTACACAGGCATTCAACACAAAAGGTACTCCCAAGGCATGGGATACTCACATGTCCATGGACTGTTCCTTGGACAAGGCCAGTCAGAAGACTAAGGCACCTACTAAGTGCAGGGAGACTCCCAAGAGCAGGCCCACAGCAGAGGTAAGGGACACTCCCAAGGACAGTGAGAAGACTAAGGCACCTACTAAGAGCAGGGAGACTCCCAAGAGCAGGCCCACAGCGGTCGATAGGAACACTCCCAAGGACAGTGAGAAGACTAAGGCACCTACTAAGTGCAGGGAGACTCCCAAGAGCAGGCCCACAGCAGAGGTAAGGGACACTCCCAAGGACAGTGAGAAGACTAAGGCACCTACTAAGAGCAGGGAGACTCCCAAGAGCAGGCCCACAGCGGTCGATAGGAAAACTCCCAAGGACAGTGAGAAGACTAAGGCACCTACTAAGTGCAGGGAGACTCCCAAGAGCAGGCCCACAGCAGAGGTAAGGGACACTCCCAAGGGCATGGACACACACAGAGAGCAGGTGTCTACTGGAGACAGGTGCACCACAGACGACAAGTCTGCTGGCAGGAACAGGGCGGCGAGCAGGGCACAGGCTACATCCAGAGACAACACTCCACCTAAGGATAAGGCACCTCCTACGGACAAGGCATCTAGCATGGACATTGGCGCAATCAAGGACAGGCATACTCCACCCCTGGCTGCACTGAGGCTGATGTTTACTACTGGACGCCAAACTAATGTCTCCGCGGCGGAGTCCCCCCATACCTCCACTCCCATCCAGGCCAGTCAGAAGCAGAGGTGGGTGTCCCCTGTTGTAGCATCCCCCATTACACATCATTCCGAGTCCAGGCGGCAGGCACAGAGCAAACGACAAGCAGGCTCCAGCACGTCCCCAGAAACCAGGTCCCCGGCAGCAGTTGCTCCACCTATGCTGGGTGGTGATTCTTTGGAGTCCCCGCCACTTGGCAGTCCTGTCCTGTCCAGGGTGCACTCACACCTCCATAAGAAACGCAGACACACACCATTGACACCTGCCACACCCGATTTGGCTCTAGATGACCTATCACCAGCTCCCAGGGCCACCCTGCCTCCTGGCCCATACAGCCCTGTGGCTCATCATTTCAGTTGTCCCAGTGGCGCTGGTGCAGTTGACTCTCATGTATCAGATGGTGGCACAGTGTCAGTTGTGCCCTCTCCTGTTGCACGTCCTGGCAGTGTATCTGGGTCTATGGCTCACGTGTCAGTTAGGAGATCTGTGGCTGTGTTGCACACTCCTGTTTCTGGTGCTGCCAGTGTGTCTGGGTCAGTGGCTCACGTGTCAGTGACTACATCTGTGGCTGTGTCTCACACTCCTGTTGCTGGTGCTGCCAGTGTGTCTGGGTCCGTGGCCCATGTGTGTGTGACTCGGGCTGTGGCTGTGTCTCACACTCCTGTTGCTGGTGCTGCCAGTGTGTCTGGGTCCGTGGCCCATGTGTGTGTGACTCGGGCTGTGGCTGTGGCTCACACTCCTGTTGCTGGTGCTGCCAGTGTGTCTGGGTCCGTGGCCCATGTGTGTGTGACTCGGGCTGTGGCTCACACTCCTGTTGCTGGTGCTGCCAGTGTGTCTGGGTCCGTGGCCCATGTGTGTGTGACTCGGGCTGTGACTGTGTCTCACACTCCTGTTGCTGGTGCTGCCAGTGTGTCCGAGGCAGGTGGTTCACGCAGTCCCCCTGAGTCTGTGATGTGAGGTGCTGTACACTTCACTGAAATGTTACTTCACATGGTGTGTCCATTGGGAACTGCGTGGCACTCTTGTGGTTCCTGTGACGGGTTGGTAGGGACACGTAGTTGTGCAGCCTCTGATGTACCTGCTGTGTACTGCACTGTGCCCTGTTGATGCTCTGATACTGCATAGTGCCCTCTCGTTACCTGCTATGATGTACCTGCTGTGTACTGCACTGTGCCCTGTTGATGCTCTGATACTGCATACTGCCCTCTCGTTACCTGCTATGATGTACCTGCTGTGTACTGCACTGTGCCCTGTTGATGCTCTGATACTGCATACTGCCCTCTCGTTACCTGCTATGATGTACCTGCTGTGTACTGCACTGTGCCCTGTTGATGCTCTGATACTGCATAGTGCCCTCTCGTTACCTGCTCTGATGTACCTGCTGTGTACTGCACTGTGCCCTGTTGATGCTCTGATACTGCATACTGCCCTCTCGTTACCTGCTATGATGTACCTGCTGTGTACTGCACTGTGCCCTGTTGATGCTCTGATACTGCATAGTGCCCTCTCGTTACCTGCTCTGATGTACCTGCTGTGTACTGCACTGTGCCCTGTTGATGCTCTGATACTGCATACTGCCCCTCTGTGCAATGGACTGTTGATTCTCTGTGCCCCTCTCATGTGCTGCCTCTGATGGACCTGTTCTTTGCAATGCCCTGTTGATGCTCTGATACTGCATACTGCCCCTCTCATGTGCTGCCTCTGATGGACCTGTTCTGTGCAATGGACTGTTCATGCACTTGGCCCCTCTCATGTGCTGCCTCTGATGGACCTGTTCTTTGCAATGCCCTGTTGATGCTCTGATACTGCATACTGCCCCTCTCATGTGCTGCCTCTGATGGACCTGTTCTGTGCAATGGACTGTTGATTCTCTGTGCCCCTCTCATGTGCTGCCTCTGATGGACCTGTTCTTTGCAATGCCCTGTTGATGCTCTGATACTGCATACTGCCCCTCTCATGTGCTGCCTCTGATGGACCTGTTCTGTGCAATGGACTGTTGATTCTCTGTGCCCCTCTCATGTGCTGCCTCTGATGGACCTGTTCTTTGCAATGCCCTGTTGATGCTCTGATACTGCATACTGCCCCTCTCATGTGCTGCCTCTGATGGACCTGTTCTGTGCAATGGACTGTTCATGCACTTGGCCCCTCTCATGTGCTGCCTCTGATGGACCTGTTCTTTGCAATGCCCTGTTGATGCTCTGATACTGCATAGTGCCCTCTCGTTACCTGCTCTGATGTACCTGCTGTGTACTGCACTGTGCCCTGTTGATGCTCTGATACTGCATACTGCCCTCTCGTTACCTGCTATGATGTACCTGCTGTGTACTGCACTGTGCCCTGTTGATGCTCTGATACTGCATACTGCCCTCTCGTTACCTGCTATGATGTACCTGCTGTGTACTGCACTGTGCCCTGTTGATGCTCTGATACTGCATACTGCCCTCTCGTTACCTGCTATGATGTGCCTGCTGTGTACTGCACTGTGCCCTGTTGATGCTCTGATACTGCATACTGCCCTCTCGTTACCTGCTATGATGTACCTGCTGTGTACTGCACTGTGCCCTGTTGATGCTCTGATACTGCATACTGCCCTCTCGTTACCTGCTATGATGTACCTGCTGTGTACTGCACTGTGCCCTGTTGATGCTCTGATACTGCATACTGCCCTCCAGTTACCTGCTATGATGTGCCTGCTCTGGTGCCCACTTTGCCCATGCTCACGCATACACTGTGATTGAACCCCTATTTTGTGAAATAAAGGTGGTCTATCAAATCTCGTGGTTTTTCGTTGTCATTCCTGCTTGCGTACTACAATTGTGTATTCGTATTTGCTTCTCATCAGTGGTTACGGTGATATGACACTCCCCCTCCCTACGTCACGTCCCTTGCTGGTATTCACCTCCAGACAGCCAATGGTTTGTGCCTTACCTGCGTCGTCCATAGTAGGCCATGACTAGGACGTGGTGGATCGCGAAGAGCATCGGGAAGGCGTGTAGCGCAGGGTCCATGGTGGTGGTCAGCTTGCGGTGGGTATCTCGGCTATGTCACCTGTGTTCGCTGTGGGGATTCCGACGTGTTCAGACAGGTTGTTTTTCCGCTGCGGTTTTATGTGTGTTTTCCGCCATCTTGATTGGGGGGACGGTCTTCGTCGTCAGTACGTACGGCGGTGCGTCCGGATCTGTTACGTCCGCCGCGTGGTCGTGTGTAGTTGGCCGGCGGAGCGTGCTTTTCCGTCGCGGACGGAAATTTGACAAGTTATCCTATCCTGATATGGCGGACGGAGTATCCGCGGCAGGCGGACACGGAAAAGGCTTTTTCCACCTACTCACGGGCCGCGGTGGCTCTTCCGTCCGCCATCCTAATCGACCCCTATATGTGGAATCATGCACCTGCCTTACAGGCGTTTTAATTGTTTTCGTTGTATTGTCCAGAATTATGTTGGTATCACGAGTACGACCCTATACGCTAAACCCATGTGTATGCCTGGATGAGACTACAAGAGTGTCTGACTACGTTAAGATGGCCGCCGATGTTTTCGGCATTGATGATGTCATCGCGCTACTATACTTTAATCACGCAGTATGCGGAACTCGCTTGCTGTCCTGAGTATTTACCGGGGATCCAGCACGGACTCATTCGAGCCGGCGTTTTGCTGCCGCTTAAGTTAGTGTCAGGCACCTACTCCGCTACTGGGGGGGCTTGTAATGTTCTCTCTGTGTTGACCTGACTATTTTGACACTCGCAGGCACTTGTACTAATCTTAGCATTGTACCTTTTTAGATTCCGTGGCGACAGTCCAGACTGTGAGTTGGTCTTTTGTTCGTTATTGGGTGTGTAGGTTGTATTTGTATATGTGTATGGGAAAGATCACAGGCCCCAGTATGGAGCGGTCCTTTTGATTTAGTTTTTGGTTCAATTGCAGAACGACCTATTTGGCGTTTTTGTTATCGTGAGTAATGCTCCATTACCCCACGTTATTACTTCACTTCTGATAACTCGCGAATACCTTATTCCACCAAACACATTGGTGTTTCTCATATGTAGCATGCTATTATTACACCTTCACCGGACTATAACATCCCCTTATGTCCAGCACTCCTGGTCGCATGTGGTTGTAGTTATAGAATGGCCTGGCACTTTGTTTGCTACTTTTTAATTACACTGGCATTTTGGTTGTGTGTTGTATATCACTTTATTGGCTTTTTGTGTTGAGCTGGATATTGGTCTCCTTGTAACTCAGGGTTTATTGTTGTTATTATGTTTACATTAGAGATTTCTGTGCAACGTCTCTGTCCTGAAGATGGTCCTACGGATCGACTTGACCAACATGGACCGAAACGTCGACGCTTAACACCTTTTCATGCAGTACACTGTATAATTCACTGTAGAATTTAATTTGTGAATTTGTATGTGTAAATGCTTATCCGTATGTGGTCCATATATTGTAGCCACATGATATGCTGAAGGTGTATGTAGACTACCAATTACTTTATATGCCTTGGTAGTCTGTCTGTTGCCAGTTCTTAATTCTTTTCATGCATTGAAAATTAAAAATCAAAAATAAATAAACTATATATTTTTGATATAAAAACCCTTTGGTTACCATACTGATTTGTGTGATCACTTACGTGACATATATAAATGTAAAGTTGATGTTGTTAATGATTCCTACCTGGACATTTAGCTTATATCATTGATATTACCCAGTCCCGGTGGGATTATTGGGTGGCTCTATTCTAAAACTGTTATAAAGCGCAGGCGCTGTCTGCAAGGGCCCTTTATACAAGTGGTTTGTCTTTCATGTTGGAGTATATATGTTAGCTCGCACATTTTGTTATATATTTTTGTATATATTTGTTTCATGTTTATTGTCTTGCACGGTAAAAATATTTTTGTTTCCAACTGTTTATGCACAACTGTTTGTGTGTAATCATTTAAATGTCGGAACTTGAAACTATCACCTACACAGACGACTACATCAAAACAATTGCAGGTGGACCTTCTCTTTTAGGTCCCCAACCGAGCACCGGTGGCCCGAACTCCGTACAGAGTACACTACGTAATAATCTGGAAAGATTGCATAAAAAACTAATTTGTACTGAATTGCACGCAAAATTTCTAAGAGATTGTCTTGCGAACAACATTATCCCTATAGGTCTACAAGTCAGAAATATACCCTGTATTTTTGTAGAAGACGAGGACTATAAGACTGGATTTAGTTTTGTATCCAACAAGTGTTCCAGAAGTTGGATGGTGCTCAGCATAGAGACAGCTGTACGCCTCATTGATAAACTTAAGACCGAAATTGCTGATCTAGAAAAACAAATACGTGAAGATCCAGCGATCACAGATGAGAATGATTTCCTAAGTAAACTTGATCTCACCATAGTTGAGTTCCAACGGATTAATATCCTTAAGAAAACCGAAAAATTACAAAAAGACCTGAGAAATTACAGCCGTGAACGCACCTATCCGTATTTAAAAAAGGACTTTTTTCAACAAACAGGCAACCAAGGGAACCAAGGACCCAAGCACATCACTTTTTCGGATTCAGGCTCCTCTAGCTCTGATGATAATTTGAATAGATCTACTTCCTCATATAGATCGAATAGAGGTACCAAGTCTACACCTTTTTTAGGAAGAGGTCAGGCGCCACACAGGGGACGAGCCCAGAACCCCAGACGAGGCTGGTTCCGGAACCAGTATACTCCGGGGTTCAGACAGACACGCAACAACTATTACGAGTGGTAACCACAGTACCTACTGAGATTATAAGTACTATCACTACTAACCATTCTAATATGGAAGTTGTACCCATTTTTAATCTGTCTTCGTACCAATTAAGTGCCAGGGAAGTTGAAGTGTTGAGCCATGGTCTTTCATTTGTACCAACTAATCGAAATGATCTCTTTTCTATTTTGGTTGAGACACACAGATTTTTCAGAACCTTAAGGTTAAAACATTTCTTTCATAAAACAATTACCAATACGCCCGTCAATATCAGTGGCTTGAAGTGTCCTTCAACATTCTTTCCAGCCAATAACTTGATTCCAAAAGAAATGATTACTTTCGAAAATGTGGTTTTGACTGAAATCGAGCAACTCTTCCAAAATAGAAAGTTTGCCAAGTTTAATCTATCCAAGGATGATATGTCTATCATAAAAACCCTGGCCGAGCGGGAAGACCTGGTGGTCAAGCCGGCCGATAAAGGCGGTGGAATCATCCTACAGGATAAAACTCTATATGATCAGGAGGCTCTGAGACAACTTGCCAATCCTGACCATTATAAAAAGCTCCCTTGTGATCCTACCACTAGAATCAGAAAACTTATCTTGACCCTTACCACCAAAGGCTATGACGGATTATGGATCAGTAAAAAAGAATTTGAATACCTTAATAAAGATGATTTTAGTATTCCAGCGTTCTATACGCTGCCAAAGATTCATAAGAATAGCCAGCAGCCACCTGGAAGACCTATAGTGGCTGGCTGCCAGTCGGTTTTGCAACCACTGGCAGAATACATTGACTATTTTCTGAAGCCTTTTGTCTCAAAAACCAGGTCATTTACCCAAGACAGTAGAGACGTCATTGTCAAACTTGAAGGTGTCCATTATAGCCCAACACATAACATCTTGGCTACAATGGACATCGAAAGTCTCTACATGAATATACATCAAGCTAAAGCACTACAAATGATTTACAACACGTTAGAGACTCGTACAGGGCCCCATCAAGTCCCCACCTGGTTTATTACCGAGTGTGCTATGATTGCCCTAAAAGAAAATTATTTTCTTTTTAATAACGATTTCTTTGTGCAACTTAAGGGCGTGGCAATGGGGGCAGTTTTCGCCCCCACTATAGCGAATCTGTTTGTGGCAGAGTTTGAGGAACAAGTAGTTTTTAACAACAATCCTGTTCAAATACACCTCTCCAACTACTTAAGGTACATTGACGATGTCTGTATAGTTTGGGGGGGCACACAAGCCAAATTGAAAGAGTTTCATCTATGGCTTAATACAAAAGATATGAACTTACAGTTCACTCTGGAAAGTAACTCTGATGTCATCAATTTTTTAGATCTCAATATTATGCATGTGGATGGGGCACTGGCTGTAAGTCTGTACACTAAGCCTACGGCACGAAATACTCTCTTAAAATACAATAGCCACCACCCCCGCAGTTTACGAGACAACCTCCCTTTTGGTCAGTTTCTCCGCATCCGGAGGAACTGTACCAGAAGGGAGGATTATTTCAGAGAAGCCAAAGTATTACAAGAAAAACTTGTGACGCGTTCATATCCCTACCGGCTGGTGAAACACGCGATGAAGCGTTCCTGGTTTTATGACCGACAAGCTTTACTGCAGAAAAATCAGTCGAGAGCTTCCAAGTCCAACACGGAGCAGACTACCTGTGTTTTGACTTTTGGCACAGAATCCACAGAAATAACTAAAATCATCAGAAGCAACTGGCATCTGATTAAAAAAGTTGAACCCCAATTGGCTATGCCAAGATTTGCATTCAAAAGGGGAAGAAACTTACGTGATCATCTGGTCAAAGCTTATACCGAACCAAGGATTAGCACTCTTACAAGCATTTGGGGTCTCGCACCCATTGTCGGACATTTTCCCTGCGGTAGCTGCACGGCGTGCGCTACCACACAAGTCACTAAAACATGTTTTATCAACGGAAGAACCATGACTCTTAAACATCATTCAAATTGTCTGACCAAAAATGTGGTCTACTGTATTCAATGCCCATGTGCCCTCAATTATATTGGAAAAATGACACAAGAAATAAAAAAACGCATTATACAACACCAATCGCGTATCAGATGCAAAGTTAACACTGCACCATTAGTAGAGCACTACAACAACATGTCTCATGCTCCGTCTGATATGAAATGGTATGTAATTGAGTCTGTAAGGGGCACAAGGAGAAGACCCAATGTTGATAAATTGTTGGCACAAAGGGAAAATAAACTGATTTGGCTGTGTGATACAGTAGAAAATGGGCTTAATAGCCTTATTGAATGGCATACTTTGGCTACCCTTACCTGATTGACTCTTAGTCTGATGTAAATACTTTGGGGATGATTGTCATTCTATTTTGGTATGTTATCTTGATACTACTTGCTATGGTAATTACACTTTGCCTCCTTATTTTAGCACTGTGTATGTTTGACTAGCCTAAGATGGCTGCCATTATCGGTTCCGATTTTTGGTGTACATACATTATGTTGGTTGTACACACACTATATGTGGAATCATGCACCTGCCTTACAGGCGTTTTATTTGTTTTTGTTGTATTGTCCAGAATTATGTTGGTATCACGAGTACGACCCTATACGCTAAACCCATATGTATGCCTGGATGAGACTACACGAGTGTCTGACTAGGTTAAGATGGCCGCCGATGTTTTCGGCATTGATGATGTCATCGCGCTACTATACTTTAATCACGCAGTATGCGGAACTCGCTTGCTGTCCTGAGTATTTACCGGGGATCCAGCACGGACTCATTCGAGCCGGCGTTTTGCTGCCGCTTAAGTAAGTGTCAGGCACCTACTCCGCTACTGGGGGGGCTTGTAATGTTCTCTCTGTGTTGACCTGACTATTTTGACACTCGCAGGCACTTGTACTAATCTTAGCATTGTACCTTTTTAGATTCCGTGGCGACAGTCCAGACTGTGAGTTGGTCTTTTGTTCGTTATTGGGTGTGTAGGTTGTATTTGTATATGTGTATGGGAAAGATCACAGGCCCCAGTATGGAGCGGTCCTTTTGATTTAGTTTTTGGTTCAATTGCAGAACGACCTGTTTGGCGTTTTTGTTATTGTGAGTAATGCTCCATTACCCCACGTTATTACTTCACTTCTGATAACTGGCGAATACCTTATTCCACCAAATACGTTGGTGTTTCTCATATGTAGCATGCTATTATTACACCTTCACCGGACTATAACATCGCCTTATGTCCAGCACTCCTAGTCGCATGTGGTTGTAGTTAAAGAATGGCCTGGCACTTTGTTTGCTACTTTTTAATTACACTGGGATTTTGGTCGTGTGTTGTATATCACTTTATTGGCTTTTTGTGTTGAGCTGGATATTGGTCTCCTTGTACCTCAGGGTTTATTGTTGTTATTATGTTTACATTAGAGATTTCTGTGGAACGTCTCTGTCCTGAAGATGGTCCTACGGATCGACTTGACCAACATGGACCGAAACGTTGACGCTTAACACCTTTTCATGCAGTACACTGTATAATTCACTGTAGAATTTAATTTGTGAATTTGTATGTGTAAATGCTTATCCGTATGTGGTCCATATATTGTAGCCACATGATATGCTGAAGGTGTATGTAGACTACCGATTACTTTATATGCCTTGGTAGTCTGTCTGTTGCCAGTTCTTAATTCTTTTCATGCATTGAAAATTAAAAATCAAAAATAAATAAACTATATATTTTTGATATAAAAACCCTTTGGTTACCATACTGATTTGTGTGATCACTTACGTGACATATATAAACGTAAAGTTGATGTTGTTAATGATTCCTACCTGGACATTTAGCTTATATCATCAGCCTCTAGCACAGCGCGCATCATATGCACAGACCTAGGTCTGAGCGCCTCGTTGAGGTGTTTGAGGGTGGATGGGGGTGGGAAAGCTGGGGGGCGGGTTTTTACTTGGGTGGGGGAAAAAGGGGGAAAATTGAATTACCTGGTACGATAACGTGTGCATATGGATCAAGGAGTTTTTCGGAGGTATTTGAATTGGCGGAAACTAATGATAAGGGATAAAATACAAAGAAATAATGGGGAAGCTTAAGGTTTGCTCTATTAATATTGGGGGCTTGAATGATTGGGGTAAAAGACAAAGGATGGGTCATTTTGTTAGATCAAATCAAATGGATGTGTTTGCCTTCAGGAGACCCACCTACCCTGGGCTAAAAAACACTTTCTTAATATTAGAGGTTATGATATGTTTGCTTGCTCCTCGCAAACATCTAATATCAGAGGAGTGGCTATATTGGCTAAGTCTAGTTTGGGGGGGCTAGACCTCATTTGGCAGATCCGCATTGTCGATGGGCACTGGCTGAATTTGAGTTGGGTTTTACACTCTGTACGATATACGGATCTAACCAGGATGACCCAGAAACTTTTAATAATTTGGAGGTAGAACTATCAAATTGGCCAAGCCCCCTTTTAGTGTGTGGAGATTTCAATATTGCAGCTGATTTTACAGAAGTGGGTATGAATACCCCGTATTTGGGCATCAAGCCTAGGGTTTTTCAAACGGTGAGCTCATTGATTAAATCTCATGGGCTATTGGATGTGTGGGGGGCAAAAGTGCCGAATAACCCGGGGTATACGTACTTTTCATGCCCCTTCAAAAAATATTCTAAGTTGGACTATTTCTTTATTTCAGCCATGGAGGTATGTAGGGTAGGAATTATTGTGTCTTATATTATCTACTGTCCTACAGGTTATACATACTCATCTTCCCTAGGAATCATTCTTAAATGCCAATGTCTACGCGAGCAAGCAAGGGAAAAAGGGTGGGGGGAGGGAGTGTCGTTTGTGGCACACTAGATAATTTCATAACTCGTGCATTCTCTGTTTTAGAGAAATAAATAGCAATTACCGAGCGAAGGATTTCCACTGAGTTATTATCAAACAAGCGCTCATCATTAGGGTTATTGGCGTTAGCAGGCCCACCGACCCCCACTTTAGAGACCAGTAGTGGATTAGATCTTAATGATGTCTCTATTGGGTGTACTATCGAGGAGGTGGAGACGGGGGGGGGGCGTCATACCTGACAACACACCTGGGCAGGACCCTCGGGACCCATCGGCCTCAGAGAGTACAAATGTAGAATAAGGGGAACACGAACTTGGGTGCCTTGCTAGTCCCGCCCAGAGACCTCAAATCCCCACTGAGAATCCTGATCCCTCTAGGTCTAATAATACCTTGAGCAAAAGAAAGAGAACAGGTAATGATCAGAAGGGGGGTTGCCAGAAATCTACCAAATAATTTTAGGCCGCAGTGCATAACAGTAGCAAAAATGATAAGGAAAAGAGGAGGGTGGGGAACTCAGCTAAGCTAGCCACAAGTCGCGAAATGCCATCAGTTAGTATATCTACCGGTTACGGACCACAGCCAGCTACATCACCCGCAATCCCTACTATCCCCATAGAGTCTGCAGCACAGGCCTCCCCTTTGGCTCAATTCGAGCAAGTTGTAAGATCTCTTGTTCTTCCGATATTAGAGAGGGTAAAGGTACTAACAGCGAGAATGGACAGATTCCAACAAACAACCCTTGATAACTTTTTCTCACTTAAAACACTGATCAAATTACATTCTAGATCAGGGCAAGAAGCTTTTGAACATGGGAAGATGCCCGACATAGATTCTGTAACTACGCCTGCATTGATGCAGGACAAAGTAAACACTGATGTTAACCCCAGACCCCAGCCTGGTGTCACCTTGGGAGCCCCAAACAACGCCCGAAATAATGCGAAGGGAGACAGTAAACCCGTATCTCCTAGTATACGTAAAGAGAAGAAGAAAGATGTCTCGCAGCAGGCACCTACCCGTAGCCCTAAAGCTGCTAATAAGCTGAGTAAACCATCTACGTCGGGTAATGGTAGCCTGATGCAGTGCCAAGAAACAAGCAAGATAGCGCCATCACAACAAATCACCAGATATGTTAACTTACCACCACAGTGTTTGCCGTTTGTAGTAGTTCTGACTGGAGTCCCGCAGCTAGAACCCGACAGGCAGGAATCCTATCAAGAACTTAAAAATAAAACAAGCCATTGGCTGAATATTAATAGACCATTGAAACCCTATATGAACGGCCAGATCCTCCATGTGAGATGAACCTACTGAGTTGGGAATAGGACCAAGGACATCCCAGGGGACTGCATCCTAGTAAATTTCAGAAATGCCAGAGTTGCAGGGTTTATATGCTCTCAGCAGGGTTGTCAGAAGGGCAGTGTTGCTAGAACTTACGACCTGGGCTATTTCTATTCCCGATCAGCGCACCTGCAGCAACTGCATGCTCCCCAGTCTGTCTATGGAGGGTGGCGGCAGGACAATCCTATCTACAGTAACCACCCAGTCTGGTATGCAACACCTTATAATGCCCATTTTAATCTTAACCCGCACGGGGCTGACTTTATGTATTGACACAAACCCTTATAACCTCTTGATTAATACGAACAACCAAGTAACAGACCTAGATGAGGGAATCTCTCGCGTGGAACTGTATGGCCTTCAGGCAAACACCATGGCAGGCTCTTCTCAGGACCCGCCTCCCCTGAGTGTATCTTCCCAGGGCCAATTTGGCGGGCCTGGAAGCTCTTTCTGTCCTGATTATTCTAGTAAGACAAGTAGTACTATGGAATCCATCCGGGAGGTGGGTAGCCCTCTACCAGGCCACCCTCAAAACCATATAGGACTGGCCTCAAATGTACCCCCCTTTAAGATTCTGAGCTGGAACGTAGCTGGCATTTCGCAGAAACTGGAGTTACCCGATTGGAACGAGCTCATCGAGTTTCATGCAATCTGCATGTTTCAAGAGACATGGAGCGTGGTTCCACACCACAAAGTTGGGTATACTACTTTCTTTCTTCCAGAAAGACCTTCACAATCAGGCAGAGGTCGTCCTTCGGGTGGGCTCCAGATATGGGTGAGCATTTTGCTGGGCTGCCAGATCACACAGATCCAAAGTAGCTCCCCTGATATCCTAGCCCTGTCCTTGAGTAAAGGGTGTAAGGGCAAAAAATTGGATATTTACAATATATATGCCCGTGGGACGAAAGGAGGAACCCTTTCACCTGAGATTAGTCTCCTGGAAAAAATGCTTAGGCAGCGACCCAGTATCTTACATGTTCTCGTTGCAGGCGACATGAATTGTACATTCGAGCCCCTTGCAGCTGAGGATATCTTGGACACCGACAAGGATTATATTAGAAGGGGCATCCCAATTCTTAACTTACCGCCCATAAAGAGGTGGTCGCAACGGGCCATTCAGCTGAACACGCTAACTGCTGAATTTGACCTGAGAGCAGAGAATGGCAGATCAGCTTCAGACCAAATGGGGGCCCTTTAATAGAGTAAATCATACCTCTAGAATAGATTACATCTTTCTCGATTTTATACTTTGGCGGGCAATGAAGGATACGGTAGTCCTCTCGACCATTGATGGTGACCATAACCCCCTATCGCTTCACACGGACGCATTGTGGTCAGGCAGTGGAGACCCTCATCCTGTGGCTCCAACTTTGACAACTATGGAAATATACCCATCCAACTGTGGAAGGCGCCTGAGATGGCCTAGAATTGCCCTTGATGAAGGTAAGCTGAAGGGTATTGAGGAAGTATTAGCAACAGCACTGGCCGACTTAGACTTGTCGCCTGCTGATCGACATGTCCCATCCAAGGTTACTGGAATCTTTCAGAAAATGATTTCCGCTCTGGGAGATCTTTTCCTCATCCAGAACCCAGCAGCACAGGGAAGGAAGCCCTTGTTGGCCGTTGCCAAAAAAGGTTGGTACAATAATGAGTGCCGCAAAAAGAAAACAGTCTTAATTAAGGCAGTTAAGTCCAGGCAGCTAGATCAATTAAAATTGGCTAGGAGCGAGTACAAACAGGTCATAGCAACAGCAAAAAAGGATTGGGAAGATCAATACTGGGAAGCACTGAAAAAGGCAAGTTTAGGGAGGGACACGGGACATTTCTGGAGCATCATTAGAGAAAAGAACAGGCCAGACAGAGACCTAATAACTTGCAATATATCAGGCCAAAGGTGGTTCGAGCACTTTTTGAAGTTGTATTCATGTCCTCAAAGTGCTTCGCCGCAGTACAATTTGCTAATTCATCCAGGAATTATGGAGGATCTCAATATCGACCTCTCTACACAAAGGGAGGTGGAAAAGGCAATTGACTATATTGTTCCCCGCAAAGCTGCAGGGCCTGATGGCATCCCGGGAGATCTTATCCGTTTTGACCGGCCGAAATGGGCGAAGATCATCACTAGATTGGTTAACGCTATTGTAAATGGCTCGCAGGTTCCAGAGTCGTGGAAAGGTGCAGAGGTCGTCCCTATTTTTAAAAAGGGGGATAGGGATGACCCTGCCAACTTCCGGCCAATAAGTTTGCTGGATTCCTCACAGAAAGTAGCAGGAACGGGGATCCTCCAGAGAATCCAACAATGGATAGATGAGAACAGAGTTCTTTCAGACTACCAGGCAGGTTTCCGGTCAGGAACAGGGACCATAGAGCAGGCATTTCGCCTGCTACTTATTTATTGGAAAGTGGTCATTCAGGGCGGGGGCAGTCTTTATTTCGCGTTTATAGATCTAAAGACTGCCTTCGACCTGGTCCCTAGGGAGCGCCTGTGGGGAGTCCTTTCGGACATGGGGATCCCCCCGGTATATCTTATTGCTACTAGTGAGGATGCACAAAGGCAACTTCGCGCAGGTAAGGGGGGGCCAGCAGGGGCAAAAGACTGGCAGAATTCCGGTGAACCGGGCGTCTGCCAGGGATGTGTTTTGGCTCCCACCCTGTTCTCCCTATATGTGAACGGGGTGGTGCAGCACCTATAGCAAATTCCATCTGATGCACCATCCCTGGGGGCGAAAAAATTCCAACTCTCCTGTTTGCTGATGACACTCTGCTCATCTCTAAGTCCCCTGTTGGCCTGCAGACCCTCCTTGATAGTTTCCAGGCATTCTGCATTATGCGAGGCCTGGTGATAAATACCGACAACACCAAATATTTGATAATAAACCCGCTAAAAAAACATATTAGGGCCCCTGTTTTGAACCATGTCCCACTGGAGAGGGTTACAGTTTTTGACTATCTCGGCATCCGTATTTCTGATAATATGCAGTGGACATCCCACCTACAGAAAATGCTACTATGCCACAAAAGAGTAGGGGGGTTATCTTTCGAGAACAGCGCTGCTCAACATCTAAGCCTATTGCCCCAGTGGTAGCCATATACAAGGCTAAGGGAGTTACCTCTGCTCTGTATGATGCAGAGTTGTGGGGATTGGGCAACGTGGACTTGTTGACGAGATCAGAAAATAAGTTATTTAAGGACTTAATGGCGCTCCCCCAGAGCACGCCCATGATCCCCCTGCTCAAGGATTTGGGATGCCATTCGATATCCGATCTCGCCAAACTTCGACCATTATTACTATGGGCTCGGTTGTGGCGCGTTCCCGAGTTAGCCAAGTATGCAGAGGGCTTGTCAGAGGTCATGTCTATGGTTGGTTGGCACAAAATTAGGTGGCTCAAGGACGTTAAAACACTCCTATGTGACTTGGGCCTCAAGGACGCTTGGCCAACTAAATCTGCCCCCCCAAAGTTAGTATTGAAGAGAATCTACTGGAATTGGGTAGCGTCCAAACAATGTTCTGACCCAAACCTAGGCAGACTTACTGAAAGCTTTATGGGGATTAAAGATGTTGCACTTTGTGAACCCTATTTGGACACCATCCAGAAACCATTCGACCGGGCACTGTATTTCAAATTTAATATTGACACTCTACCAATCTGTGAATTTACTGCTCGATGGAAACCCCCCCTGTCAGACCCCACCTAATTGCCCATTCTGTATTACGAAGGTAGAGTCAATGGCCCATGTTTTGTTTGCTTACCCATTGTACCGATCACCAAGGAAGTGCTGGCTAAAGCCTATTTGTAAAGAACTAGGAACCAGGCAACATTCTGTGGCACTTTGTATTTTTAAATCTGACACTCGCACACTTTACGTATGCGGTATCGCAAAGTTCTTAAGCTGGGCTTGGTCCATCAGATCTCAAAGGCTAAAGGGTATTGTTTAATATAAATTTTAAATACTGATACAATGAATTGAAACCATGTGCTTTTTGTAGTTGACTATATGTAGAGATTGCAGGATGGACTATGTGCACTTTCCAATCATTTTAATTCTGTAACAGTCATTAAAGTTGTTTAAGCAAATAGTTTTTATGGTTCTGAAATTGTCGAGGTGTATTTATGCTTTTAAGATATGTTTTTATCAAAATAAAGCTCTCTGAACTGAACTGAGCTAAGAGAGTTACCCGGAAGTCCATGTAACTTGACCACAATGGGTTTGCAGAAGCCAAATGGCAAG
>NW_028252438.1:0-71784 GCF_964263255.1 Lissotriton vulgaris
AAGGGGCTAATTACAGATAGTATTTAACACACATTTCATCAGTACTATCAAAACCTATATCAGGATGATTTAAAGGGGTACCTCAGAGACATCAATTAATATCTGTATTCGACCCCAGTGGAACAATTTTCCTCAGAAGAATAACAACAGCTAGATGATCTCCCACAATGGATAGAAATTTTACTACGCATTAATAGCCTTCCTAATGGCAAAGCCACAGGCATGGACAGCAAACCCGCTGAATTTTATAAAAAATTCTAGCAACATAAAGAATGCATGACTCAGCTGTTTGTCCATGTGTTTAAGGGGGATAGGCCTCCAAACTCCTGGTCCTCAGCAAAAATGGTAATATTTTTTTTAAAGAAATAAGCCAGCAATGGATTCTAGTTCATATCGCCAGTTAAATTTGATCAATAGTGATACCAAGATCTATTCCATAATCCTAGCCTCCTGTCTAGTGCCAATTATCTACAAGGTAATCTCAAGCCACCAGTATGGATTCATTCCAAGACGGGGGACAATTGATCATATAAGGGGTGTTAATACATGTTTAGATACCTCGACAACACTTAAGAAGCCAATGGCTTTAATTCTATTGGATGCAGAAAATGTCTTTGACAGGGTCTCTTGGCAATTCATATGGGAGTCCCTGTAAAGGGTATTAATCAAGGAGGGCTTTTTCCAGGGTATTAAGATGTTCTGTCACCATCCAACGACCAGGGTCTTTGTCAATGGAGCACTATCGGACCCTTTTGTAATAACGAGAGGGACCCACCAAGGATGCCCGAGCTCACCTCTTTTGTTTGCTGTATATATTGACCATTTTATACGCAAGTTAGAAAACAACAGGGCCATTAAGTCTATTCAGATACAAGGTTGGGAAACAAAAGTGATGGCATATGCTGACCACATTGCTCTTTTGACCCCTGACCCTACAACCGCTCTTCAGGAAGAAAAAGAGGAAGCAGAGAGGTTTGGGAGACTTTCTGGTTATGCTCTTAATCGCTATAAAACACAAGTGGTGGTTAATGGTAACGATAAATGGCGACAGATTGGTAAAGAGCACAACCTATCTTGGGTTCAATATTTCTGTAAACATTGATGACATGGTCAAGGAAAATGTAGAACCCCTTTTAGTCAAAACTGAACAGGATTTGTTCAGATTAAACTATATCCATCTGCCTATGGTGGGGAGATGTAATATAGTCAAAATGCTATTCTTTCCCAAGATTTTATATCTTTTCCGGGCAATACCATTAGAGTTTTCAAAAAAATAGATGAAGAAATTAGAAGAGCTATTCTCTTGATTTGTATGGGCATATGCCAAACCAAGAAGGGATTTTAAATTTCTTACTTTGCCCAGGGATAGAGGGGGATGGGCTTTACCTAATCTCAGACTTTACTATAGCCTGATGCTGTTGCAAGAGAAACCGGTTGACAGAAACTTTGAAGAGTTTCCGACCCCCCTCGAACTCATCATGGGGGAATAAGCCTGGGAAAACCATAACCATTATAAAAAAAGTTCATTTTAGGACATTACTCGGGGGTTTTAAAGTGTTGAAAACACTACGGAGGTTAATTGGTAGAGGCAGGTTTCATTTGTATACACCGCTAACAAATAACTCAAATCTACCAGGGATTTTTATGGACCAAACGACTAAAAGATTGGGGGAGGCGGGCTTGGCTAACCGAGGGTCCTTCTTTTTTCCAGAGGGTTTTGTCTTCTTTGATGATCTTAAAGAGATGTTTGAAATAGATGGGAGAGATTTCTTCAATTATGTTCAAATATGGGACTTCTAATCTAAGAAAGGAGGCGGACCGATGGGATTCTCCAGAAATGTTGTAGTTGAGTAATTGGTAGAGAATAGGGATTTGGTAATATGGGTTATCTATAATCTCTTTAACTCATTGATGAAAGATGATTTGTAGCAATGGTTGTTGAAATGGAAAGAGAAAAACTGGCATTTCGGATGATATATTCCAGCAATCATATAAAATGGCACAGAATATTCTAATTCCTGCTCAGCTACAAGCACAATATTACAAGACCTGTTTTTCTCTCTATTACACCGCACATAAGATTGCTAAATGGGGCAGGGCTAAAGGGACATATTGTCCTTGTTGTGCATTACACCAGACAGACCTGGTTCATATTTTTGGTTCCTGTACTATGCTCATGAAGTTAAAACAAGATATCACCACCTTTTTTAGGGAAGCATTAGTAGAATGTACCCTCTCTTCAAGCTTGGTTGTGTTAGGGGTGGCAGAAGAGGAGGTGGGTGATTCCGGGAAAGATCTAGTGTTTATTAGTATGGTGGTTCTGCGGTTGTGTATCGCATCAGCCTTGAGGGACCCCAATCCCCCCAGATTTCAGCACTGGCTTTCCCGGGATTTGGCAGTTTACAATCTGGAAAAGGCTGTTTATGCGAGGAGGGTGATACGGGCATGAATGAAAGGTTTAAGAATATGGGCTCCACCGACAGATTGGGAAGAGGAGAATCGGTAACGGCAAATCCTACAAGCAGCGGTTATGGCACATTGCACTTTATTGGCCTAAGAGGGAATGGAGATATATATGATCAATGGATTTTCAAGATGGCTATATTTATGCTGGGAATGATTAGTTGGGAAATTTTTCTGGCGTTTTATGAATGGAGAATATATATATATATATATATATATTCACTGAAAAAACCATAGGTTTCACACCAGTTATAGTTAGCTGGAAATTTTACTGATATAAAACCATTGAAATTCCCACGTTATAGTTAGATGGACTCACTATAACTTGCGCGTGCAATGCACTGCTGATGACGTCACATATTACATCACTCATGACATGGTCAGTGACATCACTCATGACATCACTGATGACACCATCCTTGTGACAGAGTGACAGACCTCCTTTCACTGTAAAGTAACCTTTGAAACACATATTCAAAAATAGAAACTAACATTAACAAAAAAGTGGATATACCCATACCAGTTACAACAACCAATTCAGTAATTTCACCATCTATATACAAATTCACACATTCACCAACAGTTTTATGTATTCACTCATACATATACTCACTCATCATATGTAGTGATACCCCTACTCATTCTGTTACACACTGACAGTCATCAAAAACTTACTCATACATATACTCACACATACAAATAAACTAATAAACATCCATTTATTTGCATATACAACTATACACACATTAGCACATTACTTCTAAGGAAACTTACACATACTTACTCTCTTAAACAATCACTTATAGAAACACATACTTATTTAAACAGGAACTCTTTCAATCTCTCACTCTCACATATACTTACTTATATACATCAATTCTCATATATACAAGATTAAAACATATGTAGTTACTCATAAAGACACTAGTGAGAGAGGCATTCACTCTCTGACACACACATATACACACTCATCCACCCATACAATCCTACACAAATGCTGTCTTCAAAACACATACAAACAGTGAGTCAGTCATTGATGCATCTATGTGCTAAGTAACAGCCCCACCAAACCATACAGACACTCATACTGATACTAAAAAAAATCTAATAACCCATATACACACACATGTAGCTACTCACCAACCCATGCAGCCACTTATACACAAAGTGAAACACTGATACATATATTTAAATATTTAAACATTACTCGCTAATATATGTATTCACTAAGATACACTTAATAAGCCAGTTAACCAATCAATTTTTTTTTAAAAAACATCCATTTAGACACTTATTTAAACATTTTTTCTTATTTATTTATTTTTCAGAAAGACACACATTCACTGGATGGTGTCATCAGTGATGTCATGAGTGATGTCACTGACCATGTCATGAGTGATGTAATATGTGACGTCATCAGCAGTGCATTGCACGCGCAAGTTATAGTGAGTCCATCTAACTATAACGTGGGAATTTCAATGGTTTTATATCAGTAAAATTTCCAGCTAACTATAACTGGTGTGAAACCTATGGTTTTTTCAGTGAATTTAATAGGTTTTTTAAATGCTAATTCCTAACTATAACTGGTGTGAAACCTATGGTTTTTTCAGTGAATTTCATAGGTTTTTTAAATGCTAATTCCTTTGTATATCGAGTTTCTAACCTTTTTTTTTTTTTACAATTTGCTGTTTTTTTTAAAGTATTCATGTTTTTTTTTATATAATTTTTTTCTTTTGCGCTCTGGGTGCGCGCTCCGGGAAGCTTTCAGCTAAGCTCTCCGGTAAGCTTTTCCGTGAGCTCATCTGAAAGCGCACCCAGAGCGCAACTGTCGTTCGTGAAAAAAAATATGAATGAAAAGTTAATAATAATGCAAAACATTTCGTACCATACAAATAAAATTAGTTTTTTTTAATAAGGAAAATGATTATGCATTTCTGTAAAAGTTTGATGACGTCACTTCGGCGCGCAACGTAAGTGCCCTCGGAAGCGCCTACGTTTGCGGCGCATAAACGCACGCAAAAGCGCCTACGATCGCGCCACGTTTGCGCCCCGGAAGCGCCTACGATCGCGCTGCGTAAACGCACCGGAAGTGCTCCGGAGCGCGCAGCGTAAACGCGTCGGGTCATGTGACCCTAAAATAACACTTTTCATTGGTTGCTAACAGTTTTTTTTTACAATGAATGAAATCCCCACCCATTTCCTTCACTTCTTCTTTCACTTTTGTGACTGAAAGACCTGCCTTTTTTGCTGTTGCATATTTCTTGATTAATCATGGCTGCCAGACCATCCAGCAGTGAAGATGACTCCAATGATTTCATTGATGAAGAGCCTCCTCAGCCGAAGGTCAAAGAACATTTCATCTGGAAATTTTTTAAGTTTCCAGCAGACCAGAAAAAGGTGAATGCACCAAAAGTAGAGTGCAGGATCTGCAAACAGGTCCTGTCACGGGGTAACCCCCCAAAAAAGTATTCTTTTGGCAACTTCACCATGATTCGCCATGTGGAGAGGAGGCACCCCCAGAATTTTGCCCGGGAAAGTGTCAGGGCTCTGGCACAAGAGGTTCCCAGAGATGGGGCCTCTACATCAACAGGAGGAGCAACTTCTTCTGGGAGAGAGCAATCGCAGGAGCAGGTGGCAAACATACAACCTGCATTTAACCATGGGGTCGTCAAATGCAGATACTGCAATCAACTCCTCACCTATGGGGAGCAAAGTGTCCTGCTCATGGTTCGAGCATTGGAGAACCATCGCTGCCCTTCCCACCCCTAATTTTTTTCTTTTCTTTTTGCTCCTGTTGAGCAGTTTCCATTCCCTGTTTTTGTTCCTGTTCAGTTAAAAGAAGAAAACCAAAAGTTCTTTTCAGAACTACCTCCAATTCTCATCAAAGAGCTATATTCTTAAAATAATGAAGAGTAAGTGAAATATAGTGCATTGATAATTGAAAGGAGAATGAGTAAGAAAGAACAGAAAGGTATGAGAGGTGAAAGGAAGTGAAGTAGGAGGAATGAAAGAAGGTGAGTGTTAGAAAAGAAAGTTATGACACAGTGAATAAACTGGAGGCCTCATTTCTGAAAAGTGACGCATTGCTACGTGAAAACAGCGATGCGTCACTTTTCTGGACGCACTCCTTATGACATTCCAGATATGTCATATTTAATATATGACTAATCAATTCGCAAGGAGTTACAGATATGTCAGTATTTCTGACGTATCTGTAAACACAAAAGTAACGCATTGCTGGAGTGCGTCACAAAAGTGACGCAACTCCAGTAATGTGTCCTTTCACATGGAAAAAGCACCATGTGAAAGGTTTGCTGTGAAGCAGGCGCAAGATTTTGGCGCAACAGCATCCTAAAAAAGACGCACTGCGTCATTATTACCAAGCTTTTTGCAGGGGAACACCCGCTCTGCATGCATTATACCTGACACTATTTTTAAAAAGTGACGCATCTAGGTACATGGGTCACTTTTTAAAACTCTGCGCCACATTATATCTGCATCAGGTATAATGTATGCAGAGGGGGCAATCCCTCGCAAAAAGCTTGGTAATAACGACGTACTGAAATCTATGAGATTTCTCTGCGTCACTTTTAGGATGCTGTTGCGTCAAAATCTTGCGCCTGCCTCGCGTCACTTTCATGTTTACAGATATGTGAGAAATACTGACGTATCTGTAACTCCTTGCAACATGATTCGTCATACATTAAACATGACACATCTGGAATGTCATAAGGAGTGCGCACAGAAAAGTGACGCATCACACCAGCAGTGTAATAAAATGTGCCTCGTTGCACTATATTTAAAGGATGCAACAGCATCCTAAAAGTGACGCAGTGAAATCTCAAACATTTCACTGCGTCGCTATTACAAAGCTTTTTGCGGGGGAACACCCCCTCTGCATGCATTATACCTCACGCAGATATAATGTGGCGCTTGATTTTAAAAAGTGACCCATCTACCTAGATACGTCACTTTTTAAATATAACGCAACGAGGCACATTTTTTTACACCACTGGTGCGATGCGTCACTTTTCTGTGCGCACTCCTTATGACATTCCAAGTAACGCATTGCTGGAGTGCGTCACAAAAGTGACGCAACTCCAGTAATGTGTCCTTTCACATGGAAAAAGCACCATGTGAAAGGGCTTGCGTCAGTCTAACACCTGCTGTAAAGCAGGCACAAGATTTTGATGCAACAGCATCCTAAAAGTGACGCAGTGAAATCTCAAAGATTTCACTGCGTCGCTATTACAAAGCTTTTTGCGGGAGAACACCCCCTCTGCATGCATTATACCTGACGCTATTTTTAAAAAGTGACGCATCTAGGTACATGGGTCACTTTTTAAAACTCTGCGCCACATTATATCTGCGTCAGGTATAATGTATGCAAAGGGGGCATTCCCCCGCAAAAAGCTTGGTAATAACGACGTACTGAAATCTATAAGATTTCTCTGCGTCACTTTTAGGATGCTGTTGCGTCAAAATCTTGCACCTGCCTCGCATCACTTTTATGTTTACAGATATGTCAGAAATACTGATGTATCTGTAACTCCTTGCAACATGATTCGTCATACATTAAATATGACACATCTGGAATGTCATAAGGAGTGCGCACAGAAAAGTGACGCATCACAACAGCAGTGTAAAAAAATGTGCCTCGTTGCACTATATTTAAAAAGTGACGCATCTAGATAGATGCGTCACTTTTTAAATATTGCATAACAATGCGCATTTTTTTACACCGCTGGTGCGTCACAAAAATTGACGCACAGGAGGCGCAAAACTAGCAGCGCAAGGCCTTCATAAATATGGTCCTGGATTTTCCCCGTGCTTCGCCGGTGCGCGTACCATGCGCTTCCCCCGCGCAAAACGAAAAAAAAAAAAAAATAATTAATGCCCTGCAGGACCCTATTTTAGCCCCTACATCAAACCTAGGGGGTCAGAGGGGGTCTACTCTTCCCCCTTATGGTCATTTGCCCCTTTTTTTTTCAAACCCCTTGTGTCTCGATTTTACCGAGACACAAGATGGCGGCCGCTCCAGACTGTTTAGAATGTTTACAGACACCCAAGAGCCAATCAGCTTCCTGCGCGCAAGTTGCGTGTCGCGCCTGGAGCGCACTCCGGTGCGCGCACCGGAGAGCGCCTATAGATATATATATTTTTTTGAACCTAAATTACTCAAAATCCACTGCAGCACACATCTTGAGACATAGCAAAGGCACATCGGGCTACCAGTCCCTTCAATTTTGCCAAGTTTGGTGGAAATCCATTCAGCCGTTCGGGCTAAAAGTGAAATCAACCGCCCTATGGAAATTAACATGGGGAAAACGCGTTTTGGGACCCCCCTTTTATCTCGGCCCCCGCTTGACGAATCCCCCCCAAACTTTCAAGGAAGGACCGGAGCTCGACGAGACCATTTTCAGGAAATTTTCAGGCATATTCGTCAACCGGTGCCAAAGTTATTCCAAATAGAATTTTGAGATTTAACATTGAAAAAAATCCTAACTATAACTACCTACTGGCGACCGCCAGTAGGTTATATATATATATATATATATATATATATATATATATATATATATATATATATATATATATATATATACATATATATATATATATATATATATATATATATATATATATATATATATATATATATATATTGAGGTTCTCACCAGCCGCCAGGGGTAGGCTCTGGGTGGGGTTTGGGGCAAAAAAAGGGAAAAATGCACAATGTTTTTGAACAAATCAGGCTTTGCAATACTTTTTTACATGACTTTTTGTTTCTAACTGATGAATTCTTTAATGCATTTATGTATATGAAATACTTTGCAATAAAAATATAATTAAAAAAGAGAAAGTATGTGCACAGGGTGAAAAATCATCAATTCTATATACAATGGATCCATCAGAAACATATATTAAACATCAGTAAGTATTACAATAATCTGCGCTCCTCTATAATTCTTGCAAAAAGGAAAAACTCAATTTACCATAATGCTTTGTAATATTAAATGAAAACAAGTCTATACTGTACATAATATATAGGTTCATGGTCTTACCAAATGATTAGGTGGACTGTGGAGTGATAGCAATATTAGTCAAATAGCCAAATCACTTGGAGATACATGACCATATGTTCTGGTTATTGAGAAGCTTTGAAAAGGGTCAAGTAGCCTGACACTTTATTTGATATCTCCCTCATGTAGGGATGAGCAATTAGTGTAGATCCATTAAATGGATCAGCAGAAAGTAATAAAAAGATATATCAAAGGAACAGACCATAGTCAATTTGGCTGTAGTAGCTGAACATTCCGAAGAAGAGGTTCCACAATGCTGTTACTTCTTCGTGTAGATTATCCCTGAATCCATGGTGCCCATCAGTGCGAAAGTGCCATATGCAAATCTAAAATTGAAAAAAGATTACATAAGCAATTAATTTTCATATTCAAACCATGTCTAATACATCATTGATTAATACTCTAAATACTGAAAATACTCATGAAAAGCAACTGTTGTCGACTCATTGGACCAAGGTTGGAACAAGGGAGAATGGAGAAGGAAAGCGCAAAATAAATATGGGCTAGGGTCAAAAGAAAGAAATTGAAAAAAAAAAACATGTCTTTTTTTATTGTTTTATTTAATCATTTTTATAATAATACACAGTGCATCGCCAGTACAGTAATACAGGATTAAAAAGTGAAAAGACAACTGGAACAGTCATTAAGCTAACTGTGTGTAGAGAAAAAACTAAAAAAGAAAGAAAAACACGTGGAACGATGAATACAACATAGACTCATATGTGTGAATGTAATTTTTCACTGTTATTCATCCCATCCAGGAACAAACAACCAGCTTGCAGAATGAATCTCGATTTAATTCTATGGAGGGCCATTACTCTATTACCTCCTCTTTGGTGTTTTCAGCACAGTAACCATGCCGAAGAACTTGGCCTTGGTCCAATCACTTTGGTGTGACTCACGGAAATGCCTGTCTGTATTTCTGGAACGCACTCAATAGCTGTTGAAAACATAGCAGTTTATTGACACATGGCAAACAGCAATTTCGTACCGGTATTTAAGTTTCTGAACACCGACGCGTTTTGAGGTTAATACCTCTTCTTCATGGGCAGCTGATCAGAAGTCTCCCAGAGTGCTCTGCATGCCATTTTATCTCGTACCTTCCCATAGTGGGCGGTGCTTAGTGATGATGCATGATGGTTTCAGTAGTTCCTCATTGAGCAAATTGGACCCTCAGTGGGTTCTGTGGACTTCTATTCCAGCTTGTATTATTCCCTATAGTAGGGCTCCAGATTCGTTGCTGTTTTGATCTGCCCCAACAACTGTGCTGAACTGGTGTAGACTCGTTCTCACCTCAGCCTCTCCTTTAATCGAGATGGTGCGCCAGTACGGCAAGGTTGCCGTGAAATTTAATTTAAAATAATCGCCCCAAAGCATTTCTGGAACACACTTGATAGATGTTGGAAACCTTGCGGCTTCTTGACATATGGCAAACAACAATTTCATACCAGTTTTTAAGTCTCTGAAAGCCAACGTGTTGCGAGGTTAATACCTTTTCTTCATGAGCAGCTGATCAGAAGTCTCCCAGAGTGCTCGCCATGCCATTTTGTCTTGTACCTGCCCATAGTTGGCATTGCTTAGTACTGATACATGCTGGTTTCAGTAGTTCCTCATTGAGCAAATGTGACCCTCAGTGGGTGCTGTGGACTTCTACTCCAGCTTGTAATATTCCCTATAGTAGGGCTCCAGATTTGTTGCTGTTTTGATCTGCCCCAACAACTGTGCTGAACTTGTGTAGACTCATTCTCAACACAGCCTCTCCTTTAATCGAGATGGTGCGCCAGCACTGCAAGTCTGCCATGTAATTTAACTCAAAACAATCGTCCAAAGCATTTCTGGAACCTACTCGATAGCTGTTGGAAACCTTGTGGTTTACTGACACATGGCAAACAATAATTTCTAAATGGTTTTTAAGTCTCTCAATGCCAAAGCATTTCGAGGTTAATACTGCTTCTTCATGGGCAGCTGATCAGAAGTCTCACAGAGTGCTCCGCATGCCATTTTGTCTCGTACCTGCCTATACTGGGCATTGCTTAGTGCTAATGCATGCTGGTTTCAGTAGTTCCTCATTGAGCAAATTGGACCCTCAGTGGGTTCTGTGGACTTCTATTAAAGCTTGTATTATTCCCTATAGTAGGGCTCCAGATTTGTTGCTGTTTTGATCTGCCCCAACAACTATGCTGAACTGGTGTACACTCATTCTCACCACAGTCTCTCCTTTAATCGAGATCGTGCGCCACCACGGCAAGGTTGCTGCGTAATTTAATCCAAAACAATTGCCCCAAAACATTTCTGGAACGCACTTGATAGATGTTGGAAACCTTGCGGCTTCTTGACACATGGAAAACAACAATTTCATACCGGTTTTTAAGTCTCTCAAAGCCAACGTGTTTTGAGGTTAATACTGCTTCTTCATGGGCAGCTGATCAGAAGTCTCCCAGAGTGCTCCGCATGCCATTTTGTCTCGTACCTGCCTATACTGGGCATTGCTTAGTGCTAATGCATGCTGGTTTCAGTAGTTCCCCATTGAGCAAATTGGACCCTCAGTGGGTTCTGTGGACTTCTATTAAAGCTTGTATTATTCCCTATAGTAGGGCTCCAGATTTTTTGCTGTTTTGATCTGCCCCAACAACTGTGCTGAACTGGTGTAGACTCATTCTCAACATAGCCTCTCCATTAATCGAGATGGTGCGCCAGCACGGCAAGGTTGCTGCATAATTTAATCCAAAACAATTGCCCCAAAACATTTCTGGAACGCACTTGATAGATGTTGGAAACCTCGCAGCTTCTTGACACATGGAAAACAACAATTTCATACCGGTTTTTAAGTCTCTCAAAGCCAACGTGTTTCGAGGTTAATACCTCTTCTTCATGGGCAGCTGATCAGAAGTCTCCCAGAGTGCTTGCCATGTCATTTTGTCTCGTACCTGCCCATAGCTGGCATTTCTTAGTACTGATACATGCTGGTTTCAGTAGTTCCTCATTGAGCAAATTTGACCCTCAGTGGGTGCTGTGGACTTCTATTCCAGCTTGTAATATTCCCTCTACTAGGGCTTCAGATTTGTTGCTGTTTTGATCTGCCCCAACAACTGTGCTTAACTGGTGAAGACTCATTCTCAACACAGCATCTCCCTTAATCGAGATGGTGCGCCAGCATGGCAAGGCTGCCATGTAATTTAAGTCAAAACAATTGCCCAAAGAATTTCTGGAACCTACTCGATAGCTGTTGGAAACCTTGCGGTGTATTGACACATGGCAAATAACAATTTCATATAGGTTTTTAAGTCTCTCAATGCTGAAACATTTCGAGGTTAATACCGCTTCTTCTGGGCAGCTGATCAGAAGTCTCCCAGAGTGCTCTGCATGCCATTTTGTCTTGTACCTGCCCATAGTGGGCATTGCTTAGTGCTAATGCATGCTGGTTTCAGTAGTTCCTCATTGAGCAAATTGGACTCTCATTGGGTTCTGTGGACTTCTACTAAAGCTTGTATTATTCCCTATAGTAGGGCTCCAGATTTGTTGCTGTTTTGATCTACCCCAACAACTGTGCTGAACTGGTGTGGACTCATTCTCACCACAGCCACTCCTTTAATCGAGATGTGCGCCAGCACGGCAAGGTTCCTGCATAATTTAATCCAAAATATTTGCCCCCAAAACATTTCTGGAACACACTTGATAGATGTTGGAAACCTCGCGGTTTATTGACACTTGGCAAATAACAATTTCATACCGTTTTTTAAGTCTCTCATTGCCAACACATTTCCATAGAACCACTGAGAGCTGATTTACTCAATGAGGAACTACTGAAACCAGCATGCATTAGCACTAAGCAACGCCCACTATGGGCAGGTGCGAGACAAAAAGGCAGGCGGAGCACTCTGGGAGACTTCTCATCAGCTGCCTATGAAGAAGAGGTATTAACCTCAAAACGCATCGATATTGAGAGACTTAAAAAACGGTATGAAATTGTTGTTTGTTTGAAAATGTTTATATATCGCTGGCTAGACCCGAAGGTATCAGATCGCTGTACATGAGGACAAGCATTATTTCAGAGCATAGTTACAGGTTACATAGTTACACAGTTTCAGATGACAGTTACAAGTTGCTGGAGTGTAGTTACATACGTTAAAAAACACAGGTAAGGTAAAAAAACAGGTAAGGGAAGAAATTCAGGGGTGAAGGATATGAGCAGGGGGGTAGACAAAGATTGAAAGCGGGAAAGAGGTGGGGGATGGTGATGAAAGAAACACAACCGGGAGACGAGAGAAAACAGTGTCCAACGACCGGTGTGTTGTGATCCCAGTGGAAATGGTGTCATTCCCACACCGCCGCTGTGTGTGGTTCCCTTTACACTGTGGACTCTCGCACAGGGGTCATATATATATATGTTAATTAATGACACTAGGTCTGTGCTGTCAAATCAGACCTAAAAAAATTCGAATGCAAAATTCTTTGAATTATAAGACATATTCTGAAAATGTAATTAAAACGTTCTTTATAGAGCTTTATTCCCTTTAGTGATTGTAGTTTATGAATGTCATTTGACCAACAAGTTTGAGGATCTATTTTACTGTGGCTTGTTTAATCTCAGTGTGATTCGTTGAGATCCTTGGAAGTCTAAGAGAACTACAAGGACCAGCGTGCAAAGGAACCGTTGCAAAATGAAAAAAAGAAATGCACACCAGAGGCAAATAAAAGAACAATTATATAACACGCAGGGTCTTTGGGTTGCTGTAAAATGTTAATTGAATGCTCGCATTGGCCCATGAAGAAGGAGATAGTAATCTCTAAAATGCGTAGGCCAATGGACTTCCTTACGGGATGCGAAGCTGCTTGTCTCTTTTCAAATAAAGGATGTTTCCTTAAACCTACCTGGGAGTCCGGCTCCAAGTTTCTGGGCAAACTCTTGGTCGATACATATGCGGCGGTTCCAGGCCGCAGGAGCTACGCACCACCTCTGAATTAATAGGGGCCCTGAAGGCTGAAAATGTACTCTGGAGATGGCGAGGCAGGTTAATTAAACAGCCAGGCAGAGTCCCATCCGGGGGCTCAATAGAGGGCTTTCAACGTGTCCTTGAAAGTATGTGACCATTGGAGCCCACTGGAGGGTTAAAAATATAAAAGGCGAACTACAAGGACCAGCGTGCAAAGAAACCATTGCAAAATGAAAAAAATGCACACTGGAGGCAAATAAAAGAACAATTATATAGCACGCAGGGTCTTTGGGTTGCTGTAAAGTGTTAATTGAATGCTCGCATTGGCCCATGAACAAATAGATAGGAATCTCTGAAATGCGTAGGCCAATGGACTTCCTTACGGGATGCGGAGCTGCTTGTCTCTTTTCAAATAAAGGATGTTTCCTTAAACCTACCTGGGAGTCCGGCTCCAAGTTTCTGGGCAAACTCTTGGATGATATATATATATATATATTACCTACTGGCGGTCGCCAGTAGGTATATATAGTTAGGATTTTTTCCCTATGGGATTTCTGAAAATTCTATGCCTAATAACTTTGGCGTTTGTGGACGGAATTGGCTGAAATTTTCAGGAAAATGGCACATTTTGTTTCTGAGCAGACCTTGAAAATTTGGGGGGGTTTTGTGGAGGGGGGGCCGAGAAAAAAGGGGGGTCCCAAAACGCCTTTTTCCCATGTTAATTTCCATAGGGCGGTTGGACTCACTTTTAGCCCGAACGGCTGAATGGATTTTCACGAAACTTGGCAAAATTGTAGGGACTGTTAGCCTGATGTGCCTTTGCTAGGTCTCAATATATGTGCTTCAGTGGATTTTGAGAAATTAACGTTTAAATCAAGATATATATCTGTAACAGCGCTCCGGGCAGCTATCCGGTTAGCGAACCTTTCGCGTAACGGAACTTTGCGATGAGAAGCTGATTGGCCTTCCGGTGTCTGTCAACATTCTAAACAGTCCGGAGCGGCCGCCATCTTGTCTCTCGGTAGGATCGAGAGACAAGAGGAGGCCAAAACAAAGGGGGAAATTACCATAAGGGGGCATAGTAGATCCTCGTTGACCCCCTAGGTTTTATGTGGAGGTTTTAAAAGGGCCTAGGAGGGTCCAAAAAAAAAAATTTTTTTTTGCGTGGTAAGCGCCAAGTTCGCGAACCGGATAGCTTTCTGGGCAGCGAACTTTATGGATAAAAGAATGAAAGACTTTTCTAATACTGTATGTTAATTGTTTGTTGTTTTTCTTGTTTTTTTTTGTTTTCTTTATTTATTTATTTTTTTTATTATGATTGTGTTTCATACTTTATTAAATTTTCTAACATTTCATTGTCAGAAATGTCATAATTTATTATAGGGTGTAATTGTTTTTCATTTTGAAGCAAGTTGTCTACTGCTTCAACACATTGTAGAAGTTCGTGGTCTCTACTGTCATCCATAAAGTCATCAAGTTTGTCTTGGCTGCTCTCCTTCAGTTCAATCGAAAATGAAACTTGCTGCTCGCCTTCCATTTTGCCTGAAATTTGGATTAAAAAAATATATATTAGTAGAGATAGGGCACTGTTGGGATTAATTTTAGATAGGCAGTTTTTATCAGTGAATTTATCTTTTGGCAGTGTATAGTATGAGAGTGGAAATAGGACTAAAAAAAAGTGTATGTGATTTAACCAAGACAAGCCTTACTCCATTGATAACTATAACAGAGAAGTCTATCTAAATACATTACTACTACAGAGGGATAGTGTATATGTAGCAGAAAAAGTCTACTATATTAAGTCATAGTGCACAATATATTAAATTATAACTTACCTTCACAAAGAAGTTGAAGTTTTTTGAAGCTTTTGAAATAGGAGGTACAACAAGAAGTAGTAGTCAAAATGGCTGTGTTTCCTTCTCTCCCTTTATATATATACAGGTATATAACCAATCAAATGTCAGGTAATAAAAGTAGAAAATGAAAGTAACATTTTCATTGGTTGTCAATTCCAACAATTCAGATGTGTTTTGTGAAGTAATTTACCTCACGGTACTTGGAGAGGTCTACAGGCTAAATGGCTAAATGGAATTTCAATGAAATTTGTGAGAATGGAAGGGATTGTTATGTAGTATGAGCTAATCTATATTTGGTGAGAGTGTTTCTAGTCGTTATTCTGTAAATTACTTTCCCGCCTTTTTTTAGGACCGCTTTCCGGGAAGCTGCCCGGTTAGCGAACCTTAAGCGTCACGGGAGTCCACCATTTTGTGTTTCGTTCGCATTAAGATACAAGATGGAGGGCAAATAATGTTTAGAATGGGTAGAAGGGGTCATGGTAGACTTATCTTGACCCCCTAGGTTTTCTGAGCGTGGCTGAGGAGGCTTATATGTGCGGAAAAAAATTTTTTTTTTAAAAAATTCCGCGAGGTTAGCTTTCGGTTAGCGAACCGGGTAGCGCTCCGGGGAGCGAATTTTGTGGAAAATTAGTGAAAAAAGTTAGAGAAAAATAATAATTGTGAGTGATCAGATGTAGGGTAGCTCTGAGAAGAGCTTTTGGGTTTATGGTACATTTAGGTACTTATAAGTAGGTACCAATGCACAGTCTTAAATTCAGAATGAAAATTCTGTTGCCCTCATCTGAGAAGTGAACTCCATCTCCTCTGTAGATATCTTGCATGTAGTAACGCAAGTTATTGTTGTACAGAGAGCCCATTCCATGGTCTCTCATGTAAGCTGAAACAGATTTGTTTACATGCTTCCTCGCTTTCTCAATTTGTGGACAAAATTGGTTGGACCACCTCCATTTCTGTCTTTGGCATATATTGGAATATACCAAGGCAGTTTGAGGAAAAAGTGCCATTAATTGCTCCAAGGTGTCCTTTAAAAGCATTTCCAGACCTACCCCTGTCAAAGTGCCCAAATCATTACCTCCACAGTGCACTATTAACAGGTCAGGTTTTGGCAAATGCATAAAGGTTTTCACCAATGGTATCAATTGGTGACATTTTAATCCTCTTTGGCCCAACCACTTAATTTCCACATCTTGTAAATTGAGGTTGTGTAAATTTCTGCTCTCAGCATACCTTTGAGCCCAGTGGATGTAACTATGTCCAACAATCCAGACGTTAAACATGGTGGAAGAAGGTTGTTCTGCAGTCAGATGAAGTGTGGTAATGAAAGGGCAGTTGAAACAGTAGGAGTTTCTAAAGAAAAAAAACTGTGGATTTACAATGCTAATGATTCATTAGCAGTGATTGGTGCATTTCCATTTCTGAAAACAGAAAGTTAGGGTGCATGGATGTGTTCTTTGAAAGATGTAATTTGAATGGTCAAGGAAGAAACATTTAATGAAAGATTGCACTGGATACGCAGGTGCACTGAGAGTTCAGAGTTCAATTGAAACATTGTTGTGTGAATTTGCAAACATGAGAGGTCTTCCAGGAGGTGGTTGCTATGGAAACAAGGCAGACAGGGCAGAGGGGGGAAGGGTTTTGATTTGAAAAAAGTGAGGGAAGAGGTATGATTGGCTAATATGAGAGATATGTGAAAAGAATATCTGTATTTCTGTGCTTTCAATAGCTGCAGCCTTTGGAGTGCATCCTTTTTCTTCTGCTGAAGACAATTTGGTGTATTTCTGAGACTGTTTTCAAAACTCAAAAAATATTTGCTAAGGTGAGAAAAGATTTATTTAATTTAGATAGAGAATAGTATGATTTAAGGAGAAAATGATGAAGAAAGCTGTGTTTTTAAAATGTGGTTTTGTCTCTAGTGATATACTAATAGAATTAGTTTCAAAGAGAAATTATAATTGCATATTTGGTGTAACATTCTGGCATGCAGTTACACAAGATATTGTAATACATGGAGGCCATTTCATGGTCTGTTATGTAAGCTGAAACAGATATGTTGCTTTTAAAAACGATTTAAGAAATCAATTACATTTCTAGATATGTACTGCTAGAGCTTCATAGGTTGTTTTGGGCCATATTTATAAGGTATTTGAGTGTCTAAGATGTTGTGTTCGCCTTTTAAAATGTAAAGTGTTCCTCATGGGACAAGTGTCTTGTAAATACGCTCCCACTTGTGCTTGGCAAATTTAGATTTTGATTATGGGAGTTACCTAGCCATGTTAATAGTGTCCCAAAAATGGTGCTAGGGCATTCCAGAAAACACTTTCATGTGTCTCAAGGACATTTTTAGTCATTTCTTCATGAATGCAGGTATACAATTGATTTATATGCTGTGTTTAAAAACGAATTTTGAAATGAATTAAATTTCAGGATATGTACTGTTAGAGCTTCATAGGTTGTTTGGGGTCATATTTAGAAGGCATTTTAGTGTCTTTGAAGTTATTTTTCCCTTTTTAAATGGAAAGCGTTCCTCATGGGGCCCTGAGCAGTTCTTAGCCATGTTATTTAATAGGAAGTGGATAACATGGCTAAGAGCATTTGCTGGGAAATGCATGAATATCGCTGATTTTTCTGCTATATTCATGCATTGTGGCCGTTTTTTTTCACATTGCTTCATAGGTTGTTTGGGTTCATATTTAGAAGGCATTTTAGTGTCTTTGATGTTATTTTTCCCTTTTTAAATGGAAAGCGTTCCTCATGGGGCCCTGAGCAGTTCTTAGCCATGTTATTTAATAGGAAGTGGATCACATGGCTAAGAGCATTTGCTGGAAAATGCATGAATATCGCTGATTTTTCTGCTATATTCATGCATTGTGGCCGTTTTTTTCACATTGCTTCATAGGTTGTTTGGGTTCATATTTAGAAGGCATTTTAGTGTCTTTGATGTTATTTTTCCCTTTTTAAATGGAAAGCGTTCCTCATGGGGCCCTGAGCAGTTCCTAGCCATGTTATTTAATTGGAAGTGGATAACATGGCTAAGAGCATTTGCTGGAAAATGCATGAATATCGCTGATTTTTCTGCTATATTCATGCATTGCGGCAGTTTTTTTTCACATTGCTTCATAGGTTGTTTGGGTTCATATTTAGAAGGCATTTTAGTGTCTTTGATGTTATTTTTCCCTTTTTAAATGGAAAGCGTTCCTCATGGTGCCCTGAGCAGTTCTTAGCCATGTTATTTAATAGGAAGTGGATAACATGGCTAAGAGCATTTGTTGGAAAATGCATGAATATCGCTGATTTTTCTGCGTTATTCATGCATTGCAGGCCTTTTTTTATCACATTTGCAAGCACTTCTTAGCCATGTTATCCAATGGGAGGTGGATAACATGGCTAAGAGCATTTGCTTCAAAGGTTGTTTGGGGTTATATACCATTTTTGGGAAATTATTAACATGCCTATCTAACTCCCATAATCAAAATCTAAATTTGCCAACCGCAGGTGGGAGCGTATTTACAATAAATTTGCACCATGAAGAATGTAAAATAGCATACTAGATAATCAAAAAACTTATAAATATGATCCAAAACATCTTATGAAGCACTAGTAGTGCATATTTCCAGAAATGTATTGGTTTTCATTTAATGATTTACTTCATTGGTAGGCCTTCACATGTTTTTTTACCTTGGTTTTTTTTCAGTGAAAATCTTATCTGCAACCATGTGTTGGCCTCACCTCAAATAAACAAAACAGGTGATGGACTGAATGTGGATCAATGACACACATTCACCCCAGTCCAAAGATCTGGGCCTAAACAAACCTTTAGATAGGCTACATCTTATCGTCATCCTGAATTAATGATTTAAAATATTAGGGAGTGATTTATGAGTGTTGTATGCCTGTTTTGTACCATTGAGTGTCATTTTTGTGATGCAGTGCTGGTGGAAAATATTTGCTATGTTAAATAATTAGTACAGCATTAAGTTTTAGATGACTGTTATTTATTTACTGTTTGGTAATAGTGGTTAATAACATTTTATATTATATTTTTTCACAGATTCAACTGCAGATTCTTTCATAGTTTGGAAAATGCCTTCCAGAAGTCGAATACGAAAGGCTAGAAAACGTCAAAGACAGCAGGATGATGTTTTATTGCAGCAGTCCTCTTCCCCAAATACTTGTCAAAACACCAAGAAAGGTCCGGGTAAGAGCACGAAATCATTCTTAAGAAATATTTGTAGTAAAAAAAATTTTGCTCAAAAAAATGTGTCTCTTAACAAAAAGAGAAGTAATTTAAATGGAAAGGAGAGACCCATCACAAATGTTACTGGTAGAGGAAGAGATAACTCTGTGCATGATAGTAGAAGGAAACAACAGTTTAGGGACATTCGACAACGAATGTTCCGTAATAGGATATTAGTTAATTTATTGAAAAATATTAAAAAGAAAGGCCAACAGAAAGCGGCATTTTATAGGAAGAAGAAAAATGTAGAGAAAATTATTGATCATGCTTTTGAAATCAAGCGAAAGTTGTTTATTTTGGTAATCAATAGAATTAGGAAACTAAGCAAGGTAATTTCTGATTTCAAAACAAAAAGTAGATGGAAGAGAGTAGTAAATCGTACTAACTTTTGTGAAGTTTTTTCTGGAGAATGGATGCATAGTTCAAGTTCTGAGGCATTTTTTAATGAGGAGACTTATTTTCAGGATAATGATTTGGTGCATGCAGTTGACATCAGTGGTCGAGCTTATGAAGTGAAGGATGGTTGTCCAGTTGAAAAAGAACAACTTGTGACAACAGAGACAGAAGAGGCGCTAAGTGATGAGGTTTTAGGAAGACGTCCTAAGGGTCCTGTGTACATTTGGAAGTGTAGTTCTATTTGCAGTGTGCGACAGGTTTCCATCAATTTGCTATGTGATTTTATACGGACATTTAATAAGAAAAGTTTGAAGCAGAAAATGAAGTTGTTGCAAGATTTAGATCCTTGCAGAGTGAGACAAATGACAGGTTTGCGTGGTCATTCACTGGCTTGTCTTTCCAGGAGAGTATGCCAGAGTGTTTTTCATCATTTCAGGATGCTAGCAGTGCATCATAATAAAGTGAGAAAATTAGTGAGAATGTTGTATTATGCTAAGAGTCCAGCAATTATGCTTAAACAGTTATGTGCTGCTCTTTTGCATGGTTCTGAAATAGATGTGAAGAATCTTTGTGAAGAAATTGAGTTTTGTTACTTTGGTAGTAAAGATGAGAATGTTCAAATTGACCCTGAAGTAGAGGGTAATGTGGAAGATAATGTACAGGTTTCCAGTACAGATAATTTTCAGAAGGAAATTGCCACGTTTCAGATGAAATCAAGTGAGAGGCCTAATTTCACTTGTGTATGTTGTCGACGCACTTATTATAAGAATCAGACTAAGGTAGTGGATTTATATGCAAAAAGTGAAAGGGAAAATAATAGTGAATGGAAGGATTTAGCCACATACTTGATGGTAGAAAATTATTTTGATTTGGGATCGGATCAACGTGTGTGTACTTATTGTTGTAATAAATTAAACCAAAACCAGATGCCTGCTAGGGCAGTTCATAATAATCTGGAATTGGTTGAGATTCCTTCTGAATTGAAGGATTTAAATACTTATGAATCTATTTTGATTCAAAGTATCCATCCCTTTCAGGCTATTGTAAGAATGGAGCCAAAGACAGGGAAATTGCCTCCAGCAGATTTACAGAGAGGATTAAAGGGAAGAGTTGTTTATTTGCCTCTAGATTTGAACAAAAACATTAACACAATTGGAATAGAAAAAGTGGAAGAGGAACCTCTGGTTATCTTGGTTAATGGGGTTCCGACAAAGAATAAGAAAATATGGCAAGATTTAGTGGATGTTAGGAAAGTCAAAAAGGCAACAGTGTATTTGAAGAAAAATAATAAGTACTATAAGAATGTATATGTTGCAGAAGAGGAAGTAAGTGATGAAGAGGATAGCGATTTGTGTGCTGGCCAAATTGAGAAAGTAGAGGCCTCTAAAAGTGAAGAAATATATGAACATTATAGTGTTCATCCTTTGCATTCCAAGGAAGTGATGGGGAATGCTATTGAGTTGTTTCAAATGAAACAAGCCAAAGGGAGTCCCATTAGTGTTTGGGAGGAAAGTTTGGAAGCTCGGTGTTTCCCACAGCTATTTCCCACAGGTCAAGGAGGAAGATATGATGAGCGACCTCGTGAAATTCCTGCGTCTGAATACCGGACTTTACGATTGTATGCAGAAGATCCTAGGTTTCGGCAATGCATTCCCTATTTGTTTCATCTCCTGTTTGAAAGCGATCTGTCTGGACTGTCATATGCAGTGAACCACATCTTAAAAAGTGGTATACAGATGCGAAACATCTCGGCAAGTGACTTTATGCATAAAGTCAATGTCCAAGACAGTATTTTGGATTCTCACTTAATTAATCTCATGGCGTGTCAGCGTAGTACTAATGAGTACTGGTACCGTCGTCATGGTGACTTAAAATGTATGCTGAGGAACTTAGGAACTCCGACATGGTTCCTCACTCTGAGCTGTGCCGAGTATGGCTGGGATGACTTACTTGAATTTCTACGAGAGGCAAATGGAAATATTGAAAACATTGAATTCAAGACACCTGGAGAACTGTGTTCTTTGGATCCTGTGAATGTATGCAGGTACTTCAATCATAGATTTGAAGCTATGATGTCTTTCATCACAAATAAAAAGAATCCACCTCTTGGAGAGGTGTTGGATTTCTTCTGGAGAAAGGAGTACCAAGCAAGAGGTGCCCCTCATATACATATGTTGCTGTGGATCAAGGATGCACCTAAATTTGGAACAGATCCGGATGACTTAGTGATGAATTTCATCGAACAGTATTCTACGTGTGCTGTTCCAAACGCAACGGAGAAGAAAAGTCTAAGAGAACAAGTTCTACGTTTCCAAAGCCATCGTTGTGGAAAGTACTGTCGTCGTAAATTCAGAAACAAGGACATGTTCTACACCAAATGTCGTTTCAACTTTCCACGACCGGTGATTTCTAAAGGAAGAGTGAACAGTTTGATGTCTTCGCTGCGACATAATGTGACGAGGAAATCACCCAAGAATACATACAATTTGAAAAGGAACGAAGAGTCCAAGTACATCAACGACTACAACCCAGTGATTTTGTCCATGTGGAATGCCAACATGGATATACAGTTTGTGGCTGACAACTGTATGGCTGTGGCTCGGTATGTGACATCTTACATCACCAAAAAAGAAAAGACCGAACTGAAGGATATGTGGGAGGACATTTCCCATGAAAAGAGCCTCAGCAAGAAGTTGTACAGTTTCAGTCTGAAGATGTTGTCGCATCGAGAAATCGGAGCTTACGAATGTTCTGATCGATTGTCTTCAGCAAGTCTCTATGCCAAATCCAGGAGTCTCGTTTGGGCGAGTCTTGGTCTTGCTGCAACGCGAAATCGAGTTCTAAAACCTGTTCGGGAAATTGAGTATTTGGCAGAAAAGGAACCAAACAGTACCGACATTTTGAAGACCAACATGTTGGATACATATTATCCAAATCGAAGCAGTCACCTTGAGAATATTTGTCTATATGAGGTTCTCCAAAATTATATATTCAAGAGGAACATCAAAGAAGATATTGAGAAAGGAGTGTATGCTGTAATTGGAAGTGAGGGATGCCTGGTCAAGCAAAGAAAATGCCAATTAGTAAACCATCGAAAATTAAGTGGCGAATCTCCAGAAAAAAAGGAGTTTTTCTATTTAGCACTTTTGCAACTTTTCAAGCCTTGGCGTGCAGAAGAGGAACTGCTTGGAGATTTCCTCTGTTACGAAGACTCTTTCAATGCAGCCAAGGAGTCCATAGAATGTCCTGCTTTTTCTAAATATCAAGAAATGCTAACTTTGGAAATTGAGCAGGAAGCAACGATTGCAGCCGAGATTGCCAGAGACAGTTCTCAGGACAGTCAGAGTTCTGTTTCATTGAGTCAAGATCCACTTGGAGGACCTATTATCGAAAATGAAGCTGCCACTGCTATGAATGAAGTAGAAAGAGCCATGGCACATGCTCAGGAGGATTCAGTTAACTTACAAGACTTGGAAAAACAACTCAACGTTGAGCAGAGGAAAATATATGATGAAGTTACCAAGGAAATTGAGCACGGATTAAGTCATGAGAAGAAAGAGTGCTCGTGTACGTCGTTGAAGCCTGTCCGACTGTACGTGAGTGGAGAAGCGGGAACTGGAAAAAGTTTCCTCATTAAAGCAATCTCTTGTTATTTGCAGGAAAGGACTGAGTCATCGCTGTCTTGTGTTGTCACCGCTCCTACTGGACTGGCAGCACATAATATTAAAGGTATTACTTTGCATCGTCTATTGATGCTGCCGGTGGAGCATGACAACAAATTACAATACAAGAAGTTATCTGGAGATGCTTGCTGTGAAGTTTCAAGAGTTTTGAGGAAAATGAAACTACTTATCATTGACGAAGTAAGCATGGTTTCCAATGTCATGCTTGCCTTTGTGCATTTGAGAATGCAAGAAGTACTTAAAACTGAATATGATGTCTTATTTGGTGGGAAACACATTATTGTTTTCGGAGATCTTCTACAGCTGACACCAGTAAAAGGTCAACCTGTGTTCAAAATACTCACACATGAAGATACCAGGAAGTGCCTAGGGAGCATTGGCAACGTCAATATATGGTTAAACTTCAATTATGCAGAACTGCATCAAAATATGCGTCAGGCAAAGGATGAAGATTACAAGAATATTCTACAAGATATTAGAATTGGAAAAGTGACCGAGCATGGGAAAGAAGCTTTAAATGCACGGTTACTGTCAAATTTGTATCCCAAACAAGATATTGTGCCTGAGAATATTTTTCAGAAAATTACTGAGAAGAAATCCGGGATATGTCTCATGCCAACTCTTGCAGAATGTGCCATCTTCAACAACAAAATGTTGAATTTAGAAAAGCAAGAGATTGTGAAACTTGAAGCTATCGACAAATTAGAGCATATGGGATCAACAATTATTTTGTCAGACAATTTGAAATCAAAATTGGATTCATTAGAGAAGACTATATCTAAAACAGCGGGTTTTGAAAAGACTTTGAATGTGTGTTTAAATTGCCGAATTATTTTGAGAAGGAATTTACATGTAGAAAGAGGTCTGGTAAATGGATCAATGGGTAATGTTGTTGATTTTGAGAAATACAGAAATAGAGATGGAATAGAATTTTTAAAAATTAAATTTGATGGCATTGAGGAAGTACAGCAAATTGGTCGTTGTTCTGCTAGGTTTTTGCTTGTTAAAGATTTATATGTTCGCCGTAAACAGTTTCCTGTTTGCTTGGCATATGCGGTGACAATCCATAAATCGCAAGGTTTAAGTGTAGACTGTGCATTGGTGAATATTGGCAGTTCTGTGTTCAAGGAGGGTATGGCATATGTGGCATTGTCACGAGTTAGAACTTTATCGGGATTGTACTTGATTGACTGTGATGTCACAAACATTTGTGCGGATCTAGATTGTGTTAAGGAATACAATAGGTTAAGAAGAGAGTATGCGCCACATTTGCCTCAATATCCTTTGTTTGAGAAACGTGTGGTAGGCCGCAAACGTAGAAATAGCAGTAATAGTAGGGAGGTTGTTGCAAAAAGACTAAAAGTCAATGAACCGAAAATTGTTAGCAGAAAGAAAGTGGATTCTGTTGAAGATGTTGTCGGTTTTCAATTTGAAAACAGTTCTGGTGTCAACTGCTATGCAAATGTAGTGGTTAATGTTCTCTTTTCACTAGAGAGTTTAAAAGAACAGATTCTGTTGAATTCTGAACAAATTTTATGCTGTTTGTTGAATTCTGTTTTCGAGAAATGTAGCAGTGATCGAACAAAAGTAGAAAGTGTGTCTGAAGTTCGTTATCTGTTAGATGAATGTTCAGGTCAAACAGACTTCTCTGAAAATAATCAGCAAGATTGTCAGGAGTTTTTAATGTATATGCTTGATATATTGCAAGTTGAGGGTGTAGATGTAGATCACCTGTTTGGGCTTTCTTATCAATGGCAGCATGACTGCGAGAACTGTATGGTATCAAGTACTACTAGTGTAGACTCAGAAAGATTTATATATTTAACTTTGCCAGACAGTAAATCAGTCTCCTTTAATAAGCTAGTAAATGCAGCGGATCACAACATGGAGTGTAGCCAATGTAAATGTGATATGATGTCAACATTATTTATACGTAGATATGGCCAGTATGTCATTTTAATGATGCAACGATGTAGGCCTGATGGAACAAAATTGTCAACTTTAATAAAAAATTTTGTGGCTTCTCAGCTGTCAATATCAGGGAGGACTTTTGTTACTGTAGCAATTATCTATCACGATGGTCCATCAACAACATCAGGACATTATACAGCTTACTTAAAGTCTGGAAACGGCTGGTCATTCTGTAATGATTCTGTTGTAACGTTCAAAAAAAAATTGCCGTTTGACCTTAAAAATTCTTACCTGGTGTTTTTAAAACCAAAATTTTAAGTAGAGGGAATGTAAGTCTGCAATGCTGTCTCGATTAAAAATTCAACTATATAAACCTAATGCAAGTAAGTCTGCTTCATAGTAAGCAGTATCAGTGTCATAGGAAAAGGAGAACATGACTGACAAAGAAGAGTAAGATATTAGTAGTCCAGGATTGTGAAAATAATCTCAAATATTTTATTTTTGAAAGTTGCGAAAATAGAAAATGTCGGGATTTGATTGGAAGAATTACAAGATTTGCGAATCGCGGCAACATGATTTGGCCTAGTGGAAACATGTGATATAATGAGAGAAGTTTTTTTTCTATGTAACATATTTCACGTATCGATGGAGGTTTTCTTTCAGAAAGTGGCGGGCTGAAAATATTTAAAGCACAACAGAGTGGATGCTGTTTATAGGAGATCCTTCGACGTCATTGAAAGTAAGTTAATTTTAAGAAGTTTTGAAATCAGATTTCTTAGGTTGTATGGGTTTTTTAAACACAGTCATTTTGATTGTGTTTTTTTTTCCCCGCTGTTACATGATGAATACCTTCAAGTCACTGATTTAAGTGAAATTTGATACATTCTGAGAACAGCAAAAATAAACCATTTAACATGTATAATTAATGTTATGCTTTTTGTCCTTATGATATACATTTAGAAATGTGTGGTACATATGGGTAAGGTGAGTTCTGTAAATATCAATTTTAATGCTTAGAGTGCTGTACTTCTGGGTAGTGTTTTTTTTTTTATAAAAAAAAGAGGCCTCACCTCAAAGAAAGCTCTTGAAAGCACACATCTTATTTGCATCCTAAAACAATCATTTACAATGTTAGACACAATTTTATTATGACTTTACATCTTTTTTGCGCTGCTATTGCATCACTATTGTGAGACATTAGCAGTGCAAGAAAAACATCATGTTTCAAAATAGGCCTCAGTTCAGCAATATCAAGATACAGTTTCTTTCGAATATATATCTTTAGGATTGTGTAGGGAACGTAGAGAAGCAGAGACTTCTGTAAATGTCAAAGTTGTTGAAAAACTGTTTGTTTTTGAACCTTTTCCCTTGTCTTTTCTAATTTTTAAATACATGTTTTAATATTTTTTGAAATGTTTGTTCTTTGTTTTACAGATTGAAAGTATGAAAAAATATTTAAAAAAGGTAACAAGAATTATAAGGTAAATGTTTTCCACTCTTTTTACCCGCAATGCACTGCTGATGATGTCATTGACAGTATCTCTCATTTACTCTCTCTAGCTGTCTTTCTTTTTACATTATTCTCTGTTTACTTCCCTTATACTAACTCTTCTTTTTTTTTAAAAAAATATTTTTTTTAGTTCGCTTAAAGTTCGCGAACCGGTCAGCGAACTTGAAGCGAACCAAAAGAAATAGAGCTTGCCAGAGTGATAAACATTCTAGCAATTTTGTTTGAAAGGGGAGGTAGTTCTGAAAAGAACTGTTTTTTTTTGTTTTTGTTGTTTTATATTTTTTTTGTTATTTTTTGAACATTTTTTGATTTTTTTGTATTTTTAGAACTGTTTTATGTTTTTTTGTGTTTTTTAAGGAGGGGAGACAACAAAAAACAGGCTTTCAAAACGGCTCAACTGGAGCAAAAAAAAAGAAAATTACTTTTTGGGTGCATTAGGGCACTTATGATTTTCATATGCAATGTTCATGAGGTTGACACTCATGTTGCCATATGACAGCATAGCACCACAGTAAATACAAGACAACTTCATGTGCTGGAAGTTAGGTTGGATGTTTGGCACAGTCTCTTGTGCCTCTCTTCCCGTCAAAGACAATGTGGATGTAGATCTTGCCACAGGAGTTGCCGTCGGATTGTCTTCAAGATCCCTCAACTCAGCCCGGCTGTAGTTCAAGGGATGCCACCTGCTCATGTGACGGTGCATTGTATAGTTCCCCATACTGTACTTCTTTTCTGTGCCTCTTGACAATCTGTAGTCACAGATGAGGCAGGTGGCATATTTTGCATTCACTTTCTTGGTTCCAGGAGGGATGGTGAAAAACTGCCAGATGAAACTGGTTTTTCGTTTAGAAACCCGGGGCAACTCATCAACAAATTGTTGTCCCTCTCTCTCCTCTTCTTCTTCTTCCTCATCTTCCTCCTCTCTGTTAGTCATAATTTGACTGGGTGGTCCTCTCTTCTTATGGGGAGGTGGAGGTGGTGGTGGGGGTGCACCAGCTGCAGCAACAATGGAAGCCATTGTGGATCTTCAGATAAATGGTCTTTCTCTCACCAAGATGAAAGTCAGAGTGAGGAAATAAGGAGGGGTTTACTTGATTTGGGGAAAACAAAAGTTCTGAGCCAATGAAAAGTGTTATTTTTAGGTCACATGACCTAGTCATACATCATTTGGAAACCAAAAGTGAAATGAACCAATGAGAAGTTTGATAAACAAGTCACATGACCTGTTCCGCTTACGTTTAAGCATGAGCGAATTTTGCGGATCTCGCGTTCGCGAATTTTGCGGATTTGCGGATTCGCAATCCGCAAAATCCGCGAATTCCCGCGAATTTGCGGATTTTTTTTTTTTTTGTGTTCGCCCGTGTTTCTGCCAGTTCGCGAGGGTTTTGTACACTTTCGCAAATTGCGAACTTACCTGTCGGGTCGCAAGTTTCGCGAACTTGTTGTTTCTACGTGTCCAGCCTGTTTGGGACACTCTTCTTCATCACTGCCACTCTCTGTCACCACTGCCACTCTCTGACTACTCATGCCACCCTCTGGCCCACCCATGCCACCCTCTGTTTCATCACCACACCCTCTGGTTGTCCAGTGTACATTATTTTCGGCAAAGCAAAGCACACCTTCCCTGCCTCAAGTGACCTGAATTAATTTGGGGCTGATTCATGTGTCACAGAATATTTTTTTAGCTGGCACCTGCTTCCTTAGTGCGCCCTGATTAGTGATCTTTTGCACTTGCTAAGTGCTTTCATTGTTGCAAAATTAGTTACAACACCTGCCCTGCCCCAACTGACAATAATGAATTAGGGGCTGATTAATGGATTTTAACTTCCAGCCTGGCTCCTGCTTGTCTCCCTTAGCTGTAATTCAGGACCTTTGTGGCATATGTGTAACTATTCTGAGGTTCAGAGCAGGGTCACATACTAGTTTCAACTGGCAACTGAACTCTGGAGGGGCCCCTCAGGAAGCACTCCAGGAAATGGCTACTAATGATGAGCCTGAACTTTTGAACCTGGTAAGTAGTTACTTTCAGTTTTGCTAAAATCGTATTTCTGCAATTTTGCACTTATTCGCGGGGCGCGAACTCACGCGAACAGTGCGAGCAGTGCGAGCAAAATCCGCTGCTCGCGGATTTGCGGATTTTGCGGGAAATTCGCAAATCTCGCGGATTGCGGATTTCCCGAAAATCCGCAAAATCCGCGAGCGGAACGGATTTTCCGCCCACGCCTACTTACGTTACGCGGCGCGCGCCGCGTCCCAGATCGCTTCCGGTTCGCGGTCCGGAGCACTTCCGGGAGCGCTAACGCGGCGCGTCATTAGACGCATTACGCGATAACGTGATACGTCGCGCTTCCGCGGCGCGTCACTGTTCCGCTAACGTAACGTTGACCGGTTCGCGGACTAGATCGCGGCATCAAGATGAGCTAACGGAAAGCTTCCCGGTTCGCGAACTAGAAGCGAAGAAAAAAAATATTAAAAAAAAAATTATCAATAAACATCTAAATATATTTTGGGATTTAAAGAATAATACATTTTACAGCTACAGATGTTAGCTTTTAAAAAACCAATGAAATTCACTGAAAAAACCATAGGTTATAGACCATATATAGTTAGAAATTTGCATTTAAAAAACCATTGAAATTCAATGAAAAAACCATAGGTTATAGACCATATATAGTTAGGAATTCGCATTTACAAAACCTTATTTTACTCGCATAAAACCATTGAAATTCCATATATAGTTAGTTGCGCTAACTATATATCGCGCACCCGCAATCCACTGCTGATGATGTCACATATTACATCATTCATGACATGGTCAGTGACATCACTGATGACATCACTGATGACATCTCAAATGACATCACTGATGACAACATCCAGTGACTGTATGTTTCTGTGAAGTTAAAATATGTCTTACATATTGAAGAATGAGTGGATGTATAAGTGTCTGGATGAAGGATTTAGTAGGTGCATGACTGACTGTATGAGTGAGTGATTAAATGTGTCTCACTGAGTGCATGGGTTAGTGACTAAACTGTCTTAATTTGTGCATCATTATGTCTGTTGTTCTGTAAACTGTTGCATGTGTTGATAAGTAGCTATATGAGTAACTATATGGGTTATTGATTGGTTGCCCAAGTATTTGTATGGGAGACTGAGTGTGTGTGTGGGTGGCTGGGAGGTGTATGACTCTGTGCATAGATGTGTGAGCAGTTGATTCACTAGAGGTATGGTTTCAAAAGTGCATGTGGTAACAGCTGTATGGGCGGTTGACTGTGTGCATGAGTGTATTGGTGAGTGAATGGATATCTCAGTGCTACATGTCAAAGTAAGTACATATGTAAAACACAGTACATGTGAGAGTTGACATATATAAATAACTGTGCATAAGAGCCAGTGAATGTGTGAGTGGCTGTATGGATCATTGTGAACTTGTATCAGGGATTGTATAAGAGAGTAAATATGTGTTAGTATATGTTTGAATAAGTAAAGTTTGTATAACTGTATAGTTGAGGAAATGGAGGTGTGATTGATTCTTTGCATGACTGACTAGGTGTGTGAGTAACTCCATGGATGAGTGACAGTCTGTGAGTGTCTGTTTACACTGATTGTATCTAAGGTTATATTAGAGTCTGAAGAGGTTCATCGTATTATCACATGAATGATATCATCAGTGATGTGATCAGTAATGTCAAATGAGATGTCATCAGTGATGTCATTTGAGATGTCATCAGTGATGTCATCAGTGATGTCACTGACCATGTCATGAATGATGTAATATGTGACATCATCAGCAGTGGATTGCGGGTGCGCGATATATAGTTAGCGCAACTAACTATATATGGAATTTCAATGGTTTTATGCGAGTAAAATAAGGTTTTGTAAATGCGAATTCCTAACTATATATGGTCTATAACCTATGGTTTTTTCATTGAATATATATATATATATATATATATATATATATATATAAAAATGCACGGATGGCGTGCTTCCGCCGCTTGTACAGCGGGCGTTCGACAGGGTCGCCAAGCCCTCAATATATCCAAGTCCTGGTAACACAATCCTTGCAGGAAAAAAACAGAGTCGAAGCCCAAGTCAATTTCGAGTGCTTAAAGATTTATTTTTGGCAGAAAAACAACCCTACGCGTTTCGAGGTACGCCTACCTCTTGCTCACGGGTGGAGTGTAAATAAAAGCGCCAAGCTTTTAAAGTGACACGTTCATGTTTGCACATATCACGTGGTAATTAGCATGAAGACAGACTAACGTAGATACTTTGTTACTGCCACTTTACATTTTGTTACAACGTATACTTGATAATGACATATTTAGCACATAAACAATGCGTTATTGCATATGTTTACCAGGATGCCCCAAAATTAATTAAACAATCAATATGCATTCTAACCAAAATGATGATATCTCACAATTGGCGAATGTGTTTCTATTCCAATCGAGTGTCATTCGGATATCTTTGTCAACCTGACAGTAAAGAGTCCAAATATTTATGTGTAATATACACAAGAGAGGTGCAATCAGGCAATTTTTGACCATAGTCAATGGTTGTGACAAAGTCTATAACGCCCCAGTGGGCATAAACAGTGTGTAATGACGTGCAGGACATGTTTAACACATTCTTCATCAAGCCCCAGTGGGCAGGCATCCATAATCTGTAACAAAAGGACAATGTGTATATTTTAGTATGTGTGTCTTCAAAAACAATTATTTTTGTGATTTTCATTGTGCAGAAAAATAACTATATTAAAAGTTAGCAGATATTCTCAGCAGGTGGTGACAAGTAATCTTTTCAATTAAAACGTATATATATATATATATATATATATATATATATATATATATATATATATATATATATATATATATATATATATATATATATATATATATTCACTGAAAACACCATAGGTTTCACACCAGTTATAGTTATGAATTAGCATTTAAAAAGCCTATTAAATTCACTGAAAAAACCATAGGTTTCACACCAGTTATAGTTAGCTGGAAATTTTACTGATATAAAACCATTGAAATTCCCACGTTATAGTTAGTCGGACTCACTATAACTTGCGCGTGCAATGCACTGCTGATGGCATCACATATTACATCACTCATGACATGGTCAGTGACATCACTCATGACATCACTGATGACACCATCCAGTGAATGTGTGTCTTTCTGAAAAATAAATATATTTTATATATGTATATGTTAAGGTCGATGGAAGAATAAATGTTTAAATAAGTGTCTAAATGGATGTTTTTTTTTAAAAATTGATTGGTTAACTGGCTTATTAAGTGTATCTTAGTGAATACATATATTAGCAAGTAATGTTTAAATATTTAAATATATGTATCAGTGTTTTACTTTGTGTATCAGTGGCTGCATGGGTTGGTGAGTAGCTACATGTGTGTGTATATGGGTTATTAGATGTTTTTTTAGTATCAGTATGCGTGTCTGTATGGTTTGGTGGGGCTGTTACTTAGCACATAGATGCATCAATGACTGACTCACTGTTTGTATGTGTTTTGAAGACAGCATATGGGCAGGACTGTATGGGTGGATGATTGTGTATATGTGTGTGTTAGTGAGTGAATGCCTCTCTCACTAGTGTCTTTATGAGTAACTACGTATGTTTTAATCTTGTATATATGAGCATTGATGTATATAAGTAAGTATATGTGAGAGTGAGAGATTGAAAGAGTTCCTGTTTAAATAAGTATGTGTTTCTATAAGTGATTGTTTAAGAGAGTAAGTATGTGTAAGTTTCCTTAGAAGTAATGTGCTAATGTGTGTATAGTTGTATATGCAAATAAATGGATGTTTATTAGTTTATTTGCATGTGTGAGTATATGTATGAGTAAGTTTTTGATGACTGTCGGTGTGTAACAGAATGAATAGGGGTATCACTACATATGATGAGTGAGTATATGTATGAGTGAATACATAAAACTGTTGGTGAATGTGTGAATTTGTATATAGATGGTGAAATTACTGAATTGGTTGTTGTAACTGGTATGGGTATATGCACTTTTTTGAAAATGTTAGTTTCTATTTTTCAATATGTGTTTCAAAGGTTACTTTACAGTGAGAGGAGGTCTGTCACTGTGTCACAAGGTTGGTGTCATCAGTGATGTCACTGACCATGTCATGAGTGATGTAATATGTGATGTCATCAGCAGTGCATTGCACGCGTAAGTTATAGTGAGTCCGACTAACTATAACGTGGGAATTTCAATGGTTTTATATCAGTAAAATTTCCAGCTAACTATAACTGGTGTGAAACCTATGGTTTTTTCAGTGAATTTAATAGGTTTTTTAAATGCTAATTCCTAACTATAACTGGTGTGAAACCTATGGTTTTTTCAGTGAATTTCATAGGTTTTTTAAATGCTAATTCCTAACTATAACTGGTGTGAAACCTATGGTTTTTTCAGTGAATTTCATAGGTTTTTTTAATGCTAATTTTTAACTTTTTGTAGGGCTTCATACCTATGTACTTTTTAGTGAATTTCTAAGCTTATTTTTTCACAAATGTCTTTAGCTGAGAAAGGTATGTTTTTCTAAAAATGAACACTATAATGTATATTAAGATACTATTTTTATTTTAAAATAGTATTTTACTTTTTTTTTATATTTGACTTTGGAGCGCTCCCGGTGCGCGTACCGATGAACGCCCCGGTGCGCGTACCGTCAGCGCACCGACAAAAAAAAAGGAAAAAAAAATAATGAAGAAGTGACCATAAGGAATGGGGACAGAGAGAGTGGTGTTAACAGAAAGAGAGCTAAAGGGAGGAACACAGAGGGACTGTGTAATAGATAGTAAGACAGAGAAAAAGTGTAAGAGGAAGTAACTGAGAAAAGAAAAATGAATAAGGGAGCAAAAGAAGAGAAGAAATAGGAAGAAGACTAAAGCAGAGGTTCTGGGAGAATGTAAATGGATGATGAAAGTAAAAGGAAGGACAGTTAAGTATGGGAATGACAGGTAGTGACGGATTCAGAGGAAAGGAATAGTAGTGACGGAGGGAAAGTAAATAGCAGTGAATATAAGTAAAGAGGGGTCAAAGAGGGTACATGTAAGTGAATAAGGGTAAGACATGGGGAATAATAGAGAGAAAGAAGAGAGAGAGTAAAAGAAGGAGTGTCACAAAGGGACTAAGTGAACCAGTAAAAAAGTTAAGTGAAGGAGTGTGCATAGGCAGAGGTACTGAAAGAAGTTGAATGTGGTAGGAAGTAAACATGGAAGAAAAGAATAAGTGAGGGAAGCAAAGTAAGGAAACAGGGGTGAGGTAGGGTGAGAGAAAAATAGTGAAAATAAAACAAAACGTGATAACAAAAAACATTTTGTAAACACACTTACCATATAATCAATGCAAACTTGTATCTGTGAAAGATAAAAGAAAAAACACGTTATAATTACTTAAAAATATATAATAAAATAGAAGAAACAGTTCATGAGGTTTAAAAATCTACAAAAGTTTACTAAGAAATGAAGCAATAGTGAAGGATACAAAAACAGAAAGAAAGTAATGTAGAAAGAGAAAAAAAAGGAAAAAGAAATAGAAAGAGAACAAATTTCTAAAGGTAAATAAGATACTAAAAGAATGTAAGATATCAAAACAAAATCAGTAAAGATAAGAAAGTAAAAGAAAAATGAGTGAAAAGGAGAGAAGTCTGATTGAGAAACTATAAATAAAAAAGAGGAATAGAAGATGATTGAGAGTGAGTGAAGTGAAGTCACAGAGTGAAGGGATGAAAGGAATGAAGTTATTATAGAACGATGGATAAAACAGGAGTGAGAGAGTAAGTACACAGAAAGACAAAAGGAAGAACTAAGTGAACTACAGTACAATGAGTGCGAAAGAAAAAAAATGGAGAAAAAGAAAGAGAGGGTTAGGAAACTAAAGCAGTGGTACTGAGAGAATATGAAAAAGATAAAAAGTGGTGGAAGGAACAGAGGAAATGCAGACAGTTCCTATTAGATTGAGAAGTTGTGAATGAAGTGCAGTAAAGAAACAGCGATGAAAAAAGAGTGTAAATTAGTAAAGAGAGGTAAATAAGGGTGAAAAAGAAAATGAGTGTAAGACAATGTGAACACAATATAAATTACACAATGCAAACTACACAATAACTTCTACAATATGTTACATTATTTATTTTTGCTGTTCTCAGAATATATTGAATTTCACTTAAATTAGTGAGTTCAAAGTCTTCATCATATAACAGCGGAAAAAAAAAACACAATCTAAAAGATTGTGTTTAAAAAAAAACATTCAAACATACATCTCATATATGTACACTAATCTTTGATTCACTTACTTTTCCGTGAGGCCAAATAGAAGATAGTGAAGGTCCTTTTGGTGGAAAAAACGTCTGCTGTGCTCTATAACTTCCATTTCATCGACTTCCTATGAAAAAAGATCTAAGAACATCATACCTTACACTTTCCTCACGGCCAATTTGTGTCTGATATATCAGTATTTTTTACTTTGAGATTCACTTAAAGTATCTACATGAGATAAATAATTTAAAATATTAGATTAACTAACTAACTAACTAACTTTTATTATCTATTCCCGTCTTCAAAGGCCAATTCCCTTTACTAAAACTTTGGTTTTAAAAACACTAGGTAAGAATTTGTAGAGTCATAAGGCAAACGTTGTTTATAAGTTAAATGAGAATCATTGCAGTAACTCCATCCATTTTCAGATTTTAAGTAGCATGTATAATATCCTGAGGTTGTCGAAGAACCATCATGATAAATAATAGCTTCAGTTGTAAAGGTTCTTCCTGAAATTGATAACTGAGAAGCTACAAAATTTTTGATAGAAGTTGTCAATTTAGTTCCATCAGGTCTACATCGTTGGAAAACTAAAATGATATACTGCCCATAACTTTGTATAAATAATGTGGACAGCATTGTACAGTTACATTGGGTACACACCATATTATGATCTGCTGCTTTAACTAGATTTTTAAAAGACACTGATTTACAGTCAGGTAAAGTCAAATATATAAATTTTTCAGTATCTATTCTAGTAGTACTTGATAAACTACAATTGTGGCAGTCATGCTGCCATTGATAAGAAAGGCTGAAAAGATTATCTACATCTACACCTTCATCTTCCAAAACACCAAACATATACAATAAAAATTCCTGAAAATCCTGCTGAATGTTCTGTGAAAATTTATCTTGACCAGAACACATATCTAAAATATTTCGAATTTCTGTTACACTTTCTATTTGTGCTGTAACACTGCTACATTTCTCAAACACAGAATTCAATAAACCACACAATCTTTGATCCCGATTTTCAACAATCTGTTCTTGTAAACTTTTAAGAAAAAAAACAACATTAATCACTACATTAGCATAGCAGTTGACACCAGAACTATTTTCAAACTGAAATCCAACAACATTTTCTCCACAATTCTTTTTCTTCCTGTTTTCAATTACAGTTTTCTCTACTTTTTGTCTTTTTGCAACTACCTCAGTACAATTATCCTCATTTCTTCTTTTTCGGCCTACCACACGTTTTTCAAACAGAGGATATTGAGGCAAATGTGGAGCATACTCTCTTCTTAACCTATTGTATTCTTTAACACAATCTAGATCTGCAGAAATCTTTGTCTCATCACACGCAATCAAGTGCAATCCTGATAAAGTTCTGACTCGTGATAATGCCACATATGCCATACCTTCTTTAAACACAGATCTTCCAATGTTCACCAAAGCACCATCTACACTTAAACCTTGAGATTTATGAATTGTCACCGCATACGCCAAACAAACAGGAAACTGTTTTCGGCGAACATATAAGTCTTTTACAAGTAAAAATCTAGCAGAACCACAACTTATTTGTTGTACTTGTTCAATGCCATCAAATTTTATTTTTAAAAATTCAATTCCATCTCTATTTCTGTAATTCACAAAATCAACAACATAACCCATTGCTCCATTTACCAGACCTCTTTCAACATTTAAATTCCTTCTCAAAATGATACGACAATTTAAACAGACATTCAGAGTCTTTTCAAAACCAGCTGTTTTTGAAATACTTTTCTCCAATGAATCCAATTTAGTTTTCAAATTTTCAGACAAAACAATTGTTGCACCCATATGCTCTATTTTATCTATTGCTTCCAGTTTCACAATTTCTTCATTTTCTAACTCTAACATTTTGTTGTTGAAGATGGAACATTCTTGCAGAGTTGGCATCAAACATATCCCAGATTTCTTCTCAGTCATTTTTTTTAAAATATTCTCTGGAAGAATGTTTTCATTCGGATACAAATTTGAAATTAATCGACTATGCAAAGCTTTTTTCCCAAGCTCAGTCACTTTTCCAATTCTTACATCTTGTAGAATATTTTTATAATCTTCATCCTTGGCCTGTCGCATATTTTGAAGCAGTTCAGCATATTTAAAATTTAGCCATATATTAACGTTTCCAATGCTTCCAAGGGACTTCCTGGTATCTTCATGTGTGAGCATTTTAAACACTGGTTGTCCTTTTACTGGAGTCAACTGCAATAGATCTCCAAAAACAATAATGTGTTTTCCTCCAAATAACACATCATACTCTGTTTTAAGAATCTCTTGCATTCTCAAATGCACAAAAGCAAGCATTAGATTTGAGACCATGCTTACTTCATCAATGATAAGAAGTTTCATTTTCTTCAAGACTCTTGAAACTTCAGAACACGCATCTCCAGATAACTTGTTGTAATGCAATTTATTATCATGTTCAACTGGCAGCATCAGTAAACGATGTAGAGTAATCCCTTTAATGTTATGTGCTGCCATACCAGTTGGAGCAGTTACAACACAAGAGAGTGGTGAATCAGTCCTTTTCTGCAGATAACTTGCAATGGCTTTAATTAGAAAACTTTTTCCTGTCCCCGCTTCTCCGCTTACGTATAGTCAGACAGAGTCAAATGATATACATGAGCACTCTTTTTTCTCATGTCTGAATCCATGTTCAATCTGCTCTGTGACTTCATCATATATCTTTTTCTGCTCAATGTTTAGTTGCTTTACCAAATCTTCTAAGTTAACTCCATCCTCTTGAGCTTGTTCCATAGCTCTTTCCACCTCATCCATGGCAGTGGCAGCTTCATTTTGGATAATTGGTCCTCCTGGTGGATCCTGGCTCAATGAAGTAGAACTCTGACTATCTTGAGAACTGTCTCTAGCTATCTCTTCAGCAATTGTGGTTTCTTGCTCCATTTCTTCATTCAACATTTGCAGATAATTTTGAAAAATAGGACATTCTATGGTATCCTTAGTTGCATTAAAAGAGTCTTCATAACAGAGAAAATCTCCAAGTAGTTCCTCTTCTGTACACCATGGCTTAAAGAGTTGCAAAAGAGCTAAATAGTAAAATTCTCTTTTGTCTGGCACTTCACAACTCAATTTTCGATGATTAATCAAATGGCCTTTTTTCTGCTTCACTAGACATCCTTCATAGCCAATGAGTGCATATTTTCCATTATTGATATCTTCTGTGATGTTCCTCTTATAACTGTAGTTTTGAAGAACTTCAGACAAACAAGTGTTCTCAAGGTGAGTACTTCTATTTGGATAGTATGTATCCAACATATTTGTCTTCAAAATATCTGTACTGTTTGGTTCTTTCTCCGCCAAATATTCAATTTCTTGTACAGATTTCAAAACTCGGTTTCGTGTTGCAGCAAGACCTAGACTCACCCAAATGATTGTTCTTGATTTGGCATAGAGACTTGCTGATGATAACCGATCAGAACATTCATATGCTCCAATTTCTCGATGCGACAACATCTTCAGACTGAAACTGTATAATTTCTTGCTTAGACTCTTTTCATGTGAAATGTCCTCCCACATTTCCTTCAGTTCTGTCTTTTCTTTTTTTGTGATGTAAGATGTCACATATCGAGCCACAGCAATAGAGTTGTCAGCAACGAACTGAATATCCATGTTAGCATTCCACATGGACAAAATCACTGGGTTGTAATCGTTGATGTACTTAGATTCTTCATTTCTTTTCAAATTGTATGTATTTTTGGGAGATTTCCTCGTCACAGTATGTCGTAGAGATGACATCAAATTATTTACTCTTCCCTTGGAAATCACTGGTCGAGGAAAAGCAAAACGACATTTCGTTTAGTACTTTTCCTTGTTTTTAAATTTTCGACGACAGTACTTTCCACAACGATGAGATTGAAAACGTAGAACTTGTTGCCTTAAATTGTTTTCTTCAGTAGATTTTGGAACAGCACATGTTGAATACTCTTCAATGAAACTCATCACTGTTTCATCTGAATCTGATCCAAATTTGGGTGCATCTTTAATCCACAACAACATATGTATATGAGGAGCACCTCTCGCTTGATATTCCTTCCTCCAAAAGAAATCCAAAACCTCTCCAAGGGGAGGATTTTTTTTGTTGGTAATAAAAGACATCATAGCTTCAAATCTATGATTAAAATATCTGCAAACATTCACTGGATCTAAAGAACACAGTTCTCCTGGTGTTTTCAATTCTATATTTGGTATGTTTTCATTTGCCTCTCGTAGAAATTGAAGTAAATCGTCCCATGCATACTCAGCACAGCTAAGAGTGAGGAACCATGTAGGAGTTCCTAAGTTTCTTAGCATACATTTCAATTCTCCATGACGACGAAACCAATACTCGTTGGTTCCACGTTGACATGCCATGAGATTGATTAGCTGAGATTCCAAAATACTGTCTTGCAGATTAACTTTCTCCATAAAGTCTCTTGCACAAACATTTTGCAAATGAGCTCCACTTTTTAATATATGATTAACTGCATAAGAAAGCCCAGACAAATCACTTTCAAACAGTAGATGAAACAAATATGGAATGCATTGACGAAACCTTGGATCTTCAGCATATAATCTTAGAGTCCGGTATTCAGCTGCAGGAATTTGAACCGGTCGATCATCATATCGTCCACCACAACCTGTTGGAAATAATTGTGGAAAACAACGAGCTTCCAAACTTTCTTCCCATACACTAATGGGACTTCCTTTTGCTGCTTTCATTTGAAACAAGTCAATTGCATTTCCCATTACTTCTTTGGAATGCAAAGGATGAACAGTATAGTGTTCATATATTTCTTCACTTCTAGACACATCAACTTTTTCAATTTGACCAACTGAAGAATCACTATCTTCTTCTATAGCTGTTTCCTCTGCTCCAACACTTACATCTTTGTAGTACTCATTGTTTTTGACCAAATACAACGTTGCCTTTTTGACTTTTTTAACATCCACTAAATCTTGCCAGATTTTCTTACGCTTTGTTGGAACCCCATTAACTAGAATAACTAAAGGATCTTCTTCTACTCTTTCTACACCAATTGTATCAATATTTTTCTTTGCATCTAGAGGCAAATAAACAACTCTTCCCTTTAATCCTCTCAGTAAATCTGATGGAGGTAATTTCCCTGTCTTAGGCTCCATGCGTACAATAGCCTGAAAAGGATGGACACATTGAATCAAAATAGATTCATAAGTATTTAGATCCATCAATTCAGAAGGAATATTTATCAACTGAAGATTATTATAAACTGCTCTAGCAGGCATTTTATTTTCATTTAATTTATTTAAACAATAATTACAAATACGCTGATCCAAACTCAAATCAAAAGAATTCTCCACCAACAAATAACTTACAAAATCCTTCCATTCACTATTATTTTCCAATTCACTTTTTGCATATAAATCAACTAACCTAGTCTGAATCTTATAATGAGTCCGTCGACAACACACACAAGTTAAATTAGGCCTTTCACTTGATTTCACCTTAAACTTGATAATTTCCTCATCAAACTTTTCTATACTTGAAATCTGTCCATTATCTTCTGCATTACCATCCATTACTATATCTATTTCTACACTGTCCTCTTTGTTCCCAAAATAACAAAACTCAATTTCTTCACAAATAGTCTTCACATCCACTTCAGATCCATGCAAAAGAGCACTGTTTAACTGTTTAAGCTTAAGTGCTGGACTTTTTGCATAATACAACTTTCTCACTAATTTCCTCACGTTATTATGATGCACTGCTAACATCCTAAAATGATGAAAAACACTCCGACAAACTTTTCTAGAAAGACAAGCTAGTGAATGCCCATGCAAACCTGTGCTTTCTCTAACTCTTGCAAGATCTTCATTTTTTGTTTGAGACTTTTCTTACTATATGTACGTAAGAAATTTCGAAGCAAATCGATTGATTCCTGTCGCACACTACAAATACTACTGCATTTCCATGTGTACACTGGACCCTTAGTACGTCTCCCTAAAACTTCATCAGCTAACACCTCTTCTGCATCTCTAGATACAAGTTTCTCTTTTTCCATCACACAACCATCTTTCACCTCATATGCTCGACCACTGGTGTCAACTGCATGCACCAAATCATTTTCCTGAAAGTAACTCTCCTCATTGAAAAAAGGCTCAGAACTTGAACTATACATCCATTCACCAGAAAATACTTCACAAAAATTACTCCGATTAATAATTCTTTTCCATCTACTGTTCGATTTGAAAACATCAATTGCCTTATTAAGTATCCTAATTCTATTGATTATTAAAATAAATAATTTTTTCTTAACTTCAAAAGCCTGATCAACAATCTTTTCTACACTTTTCTTTTTCTTGTAAAAAGCAGCTCTCAGTTTACTTTTCTTATCATTTTTTAGCAAATTTAAAACTACCCTATTGCGAAACATTCGCCTACGAATGTCCCTAAAAAGATTTACCCTTCTATTGCTATCCATTCTCTTCTCTCCTGCTCCAATCGAGACATTTTTTGTGGGCCTCTCCTTCCTTTTTAGATTTGTTGACTTTTTCTGAATATTCACATTAGCAATATCATTTTTTTTTCTACGACATATGTTGCGAAGAAAAGACTTAATTGGCTTACCAGAAGCTTTTCTGGTGTTTTTTGAAGTAGTTGTTGTAGAGGATTCCATAAACTCTGTTGTTGATGTTCTCCTTTTCCGTATGGTATTTTTGATAATTCTTTGCCTTGAAGGCATTTTTGCCTGCTTTTCAAAAGTTGATTTGAATCTGTTGTTCTGTGAAAAAAACACATGAAAGACCACTATTAGCAAACAACAAAGTAATGTTAAAAAGCAAACAATATAAACAGTACATTGCAACATATTTAAGTTTATACAATAGCAACTCAGGGCTTTATTTATGAAGGCCTTGCGCCACCAGTACGTCACTTATTATCCATGTTTAAAGTGATGCATCAGCTGCACAAGGCAATCATAAAAAAGGGCCAAATGCAAATACCAATCAATTGCACCCAAAAATCGTTTTTTGAATAACATGTAAGAAACACTGCGCAGAACCTATGTACAACCACTCAATATCAGCAAACAAAGTCAGGGCCTTATTTATGAAGGTCTTGCGCCACAAGAGTGTCACTTATTTCCCATGTATAAAGTGATGCACCAGTTGCATAAGGCAATCATAAATAAGGGCCAAATGAAAATACCATTCATTTGCACCCAAAATCGTTTTTTGAATAACATTTAAAAAACACTGCGCAGAACCTATGTACAAGCACAGAATATCACTTTTGAAACGTCACTGTTTCCCCAAATACAAATCCTTTATCTTTCAAATGTTGATATCAAGCATTATCAAAAATCCAAAAACAAATCAACAGCAAACAAAGTCAGAGCCTTATTTATGAAGGCCTTGCGCCACCAGTGCGTCACTTATTACCCATGTTTAAAGTGATGCATCAGCTGCACAAGGCAATCATAAAAAAGGGCCAAATGCAAATACCAATCAATTGCACCCAAAAATCGATTTTTGAATAACATGTAAGAAACACTGCGCAGAACCTATGTACAACCACTCAATATCAGCAAACAAAGTCAGGGCCTTATTTATGAAGGTCTTGCGCCACAAGAGTGTCACTTATTTCCCATGTATAAAGTGATGCACCAGTTGCATAAGGCAATCATAAATAAGGGCCAAATGCAAATACCATTCATTTCCACCCAAAATCGTTTTTTGAATAATATTTAAAAAATACTGCGCACAACCTATGTACAAGCACAGAATATCACTTTTGAAACGTCACTGTTTCCCCAAATACAAATCCTTTATCTTTCAAATGTTGATATCAAGCATTATCAAAAATCCAAAAACAAATCAACAGCAAACAAAGTCAGAGCCTTATTTATGAAGGCCTTGCACCACCAGTGCGTCACTTATTACCCATGTTTAAAGTGATGCATCAGCTGCACAAGGCAATCATAAAAAAGGGCCAAATGCAAATACCAATCAATTGCACCCAAAAATCGTTTTTTGAATAACATGTAAGAAACACTGCGCAGAACCTATGTACAACCACTCAATATCAGCAAACAAAGTCAGGGCCTTATTTATGAAGGTCTTGCGCCACAAGAGTGTCACTTATTTCCCATGTATAAAGTGATGCACCAGTTGCATAAGGCAATCATAAATAAGGGCCAAATGAAAATACCATTCATTTGCACCCAAAATCGTTTTTTGAATAACATTTAAAAAATACTGCGCACAACCTATGTACAAGCACAGAATATCACTTTTGAAACGTCACTGTTTCCCCAAATACAAATCCTTTATCTTTCAAATGTTGATATCAAGCATTATCAAAAATCCAAAAACAAATCAACAGCAAACAAAGTCAGAGCCTTATTTATGAAGGCCTTGCGCCACCAGTGCATCACTTATTACCCATGTTTAAAGTGATGCATCAGCTGCACAAGGCAATCATAAAAAAGGGCCAAATGCAAATACCAATCAATTGCACCCAAAAATCGATTTTTAAATAACATGTAAGAAACACTGCGCACAAACCTATGTACAACCACTCAATATCAGCAAACAAAGTCAGGGCCTTTTTTATGAAGGTCTTGCGCCACAAGAGTGTCACTTATTTCCCATGTTTTTAAGTGATGCACCAGTTGCACAAGGCAATCATAAAAAAGGGCCAAATGCAAATACCAATCAATTGCACCCAAAAATCGATTTTTGAATAACATGTAAGAAACACTGCGCAGAACCTATGTACAACCACTCAATATCAGCAAACAAAGTCAGGGCCTTATTTATGAAGGTCTTGCGCCACAAGAGTGTCACTTATTTCCCATGTATAAAGTGATGCACCAGTTGCATAAGGCAATCATAATTAAGGGCCAAATGCAAATACCATTCATTTGCACCCAAAATCGTTTTTTGAATAACATTTAAAAAATACTGCGCACAACCTATGTACAAGCACAGAATATCACTTTTGAAACGTCACTGTTTCCCCAAACACAAATCCTTTATCTTTCAAATGTTGATATCAAGCATTATCAAAAATCCCAAAACAAATCAACAGCAAACAAAGTCAGAGCCTTATTTATGAAGGCCTTGCACCACCTGTGCGTCACTTATTACCCATGTTTAAAGTGATGCATCAGCTGCACAAGGCAATCATAAAAAAGGGCCAAATGCAAATACCAATCAATTGCACCCAAAAATCGTTTTTTGAATAACATGTAAGAAACACTGCGCAGAACCTATGTACAACCACTCAATATCAGCAAACAAAGTCAGGGCCTTATTTATGAAGGTCTTGCGCCACAAGAGTATCACTTATTTCCCATGTATAAAGTGATGCACCAGTTGCATAAGGCAATCATAAAAAGGTCCAAATGCAAATACCATTCATTTGCACCCAAAATCGTTTTTTGAATAACATTTAAAAAATACTGCGCACAACCTATTTACAAGCACAGAATATCACTTTTAAAACGTCACTGTTTCCCCAAATACAAATCCTTTATCTTTCAAATGTTGATATCAAGCATTATCAAAAATCCAAAATCAAATCAACAGCAAACAAAGTCAGAGCCTTATTTATGAAAGCCTTGCGCCACCAGTGCGTCACTTATTACCCATGTTTAAAGTGATGCATCAGCTGCACAAGGCAATCATAAAAAAGGGCCAAATGCAAATACCAATCAATTGTACCCAAAAATCGATTTTTGAATAACATGTAAGAAACACTGCGCAGAACCTATGTACAACCACAGAATATCACTTTTGAAACGTCACTGTTTCCCCAAACACAAATCCTTTATCTTTCAAATGTTGATATCAAGCATTATCAAAAATCCAAAAACAAATCAACAGCAAACAAAGTCAGAGCCTTATTTATGAAGGCCTTGCGCCACTAGTGCGTCACTTATTACCCATATTTAAAGTGATGCATCAGCTGCACAAGGCAATCATAAAAAAGGGCCAAATGCACATAACATTCATTTTCACCAAAAATCGTTTTTTCAATAACATATAAGAAACACAACACAGGACTTATATACTAGCATACCATTTGACTTCTAAAACATAACTTTCTGCTTCTAAATATTCTCCATAGAGCAAACAAGTCTCTATCTAAATTAAATAAATCATTACTTACCTTTACAAATGCTTTGGGAGATTGAAAACAGTGTCAGACACACACACCAATTTCTCTTTAGCAGAGCAAAAAGTGTGCACTCAATACACTGAAACCAAGCCTGGCATAGAAAATCTCTAACTTTGTACACATATTCCTTAATTCAACCAATCAAAAGTTTTCCCTCACTATTTTCAAACCAACACCCTTCCCCCTCTCAGATCTTTCTATCTGTTACCATAGCAACTCCCTCCTAACTGAACTCTCAGGTTCAAAAGTTTATTGTACAATGTTGCAAATTAACTCAGCAAGGATGTTTGACCTCTCAATACACCAGCCTATCCAGGGTATTTTAGCTTTTAGTGACTTTTTTTTAACCATTCAAATTGCTTCTTTAACACAACACAACCATGCACCCTAACTTTAAGTTTTCAACTATCTGAATCCACCAATCATTGCTTGTGATTCAAAAGCAGTGAAACTCCACAATTATTTATTTGTAAACTCCTACTGTTCCAACTGCCATTTCATTCCCACACATCATCCGACTGCATCAGAACCTTCTCTCATCATGTTTTCTGTCTGGATCCTTGGACACAGCTACATCCACTGGGCTCAAAGGTATGCAGATAGCAGACATTTTCACAACCTTGATTTATCAAATGTGGAAATCAAGTGGATTGTCCAGAGAGGATTAAAATGTCACCAATTGATACCATTGGTGAAAACCTTTTTGCATCTGCCAAACCCTAACCTCTTAATAGTGCACTGTGGTGGAAATGATTTAGGCACTATGACTGGGGTTGGTCTGGAAATGCTCTTAAAGGACACCTTTGATCAATTAATGACACTTTTTCCACAAACTGCCTTGGTATATTCCAATATATGCCAAAGACAGAAATGGAACTGGTCCAACCAATTTTGTCCACAATTTGAGAAAGCACGGAAACATGTGAATAAATCTGTTTCTGCTTACATGAGAGACTATGGAATGGGTTCAATATACAATAATAACTTGCATTACAACATGCAAGACATCTACAGAGGAGATGGTGTGCACTTCTCAGATGAAGGGAATAGAATATTCCTCCTGAATTTAAGAATGTGCATTGGAACCTACTTGTAGGTACCTAAATCAACCACAGAACCCAAAAGCTCTTTTCAGAGCTACCCTACCTCTGATCATTCAAAACGTTTATCTTTTTCTAACTTTTTTCACTATTTTTCACCAAAGTACGCTTTCCGGTACGCTTAACGGTGCGCGTACCAGACGCTTCCCCCGTGGAAAATTAAAGACATTTTTTTTTTTACGTTTATGAGCCTCCAAAGCCCCCCTCAGAAAACCTAGAGGGTCAAGAAGTCTCTACCGTACCCCCTTCTACCCATACCGAACATTGTTTACCCTCCATCTTGTGTCTCGATTGTACCGAAACACAAAATGGAGGACTCCCGTAACGCTGCCAGTGCGCGTTTAGGAGCGCGCACCGGTAAGCGCTCCATAAAAAAGGTGGGAAAGCAATTTACAAAAAAACCACTGGAGACACTTTCATCAAATATAGAATAGGCCCTACTACATAGCAGTCCCTACCATTTACACAAATTTGGTGGAATTCCATTGAGACATTTAGGCTACAGGCCTGTCTAATTATCCTGAGGTAAATTACATGACAAAAACACATATGAAATGTTAGAATTTACAACCAATTAAAAAGTTTCTCTCATTTTCTACGATTATTTCCTGACGTTTCATTGGTTAAGTACAAGAATATATATAAAAGAAGAGAGGGAAACACAGCCATTTTGACTACTGCTTCCAGAAGTACATTTGAAAACAAATTACACTGACAACTTCAACTGATTTCTCCAAGGTAAATTGTTATTATGGAAGTATACTGTACACATTAAATTAATTTCTGAAAAAATATTCTGTTAGTTATATACTATCCCTCTGTAATAGTTATAGATTGAGATAGACTTCTCTGTAATAGTTATGGATTGAGTTAGGCTTCTCTGGTATACAGTACCCTAACTCTACTAATATAGTTAATTTGTATGCAATTTTCAGAAAGAAAATGGAAGGAGAAAATCAAGCAAATGTTACTTCTATCGAAATAAAGGTGGAAAAACCAGAAGAGCAAAAAGATGAAGTAGATTTCATGGATGACTCTTTGGATCAACAGTTAATAGAATGTTTGGAACAAATGGAATCATGTACTTATAATTATGAGGAAATTCCGGGCAATATTATGTTAGAAATTTTATTAAATTATGAAAAAGAATCAGAGGAATAAATTTATATTTAATAATTTTAAATTGTTTGAGACAATATTCATTTTTATATGTAATTCATAAAGTATTACCAAAAATGTTTAAAATATAAAGTGAGACTTATAGTATACTGTTCAACTATTTTTCTGTTACATAGTAAGTTTACTCATAGTTACTACCTTTCTCCCACTATATTATCTCCTATGTATATTTTACACCTCATTTTCATAAGGGAGCAGGATAGACTACTCATGATCCCCTAGAAATTCTCAGGGAGTGCTTAAAAGATCTGTTTCTGCTTTCCAGACAAACTATGTTATGAATTCCATATACCACAAAAAATACAATAACAACATGCAAGATGTCTACAGAGGAGATGGTGTACATTAAATTTAAGTCTCTGCATTGGTACCTACATGTAGGTACTTACATAAAATAAAAAAAAATAAAAAAACAATTAATAAACATACAATTTTATTGAGGGAGACGCTTGATCTTGGGGGAAAGGCCATGTTGGTCTTGCTGGACCTGTCGGCGGCATTCGACACCGTCCCACACGCCGGCCTCCTCCGAAGACTCTGGGAGGTCGGTCTGCGGGGGACGGTGTTGGACTGGTTTCAATCCTTCTTAACCGACCGTCGGCAGGTGATCTGGGCTCCTCCGTTCTCCGCGGAAATGCCTTCGCTAGAGGTGGGGGTGCCTCAAGGATCCATCCTGAGCCCCACCATTTTTAACATTTATGTGGCCCCTTTGGCGAAGGTCGCGGAGGCATTTGGAGCCCGGGTCATTTCATACGCTGACGACACCCAGCTCCTGTTCACCTGTAGGAAGGGAGAGGTTTTTAATGGCGACAGAATCAGAGACTGCCTAAGTGCTGTTTTTGCATGGTTTCAGCACCAGAACCTGAAGTGTAACTCGGATAAGTCCGAGTTGCTCTTTTTTGGCTGTGCTGAAGACCCTGGCTGGAAATCGTGGTGGCCTTCCGACATGTTCCCCCCTGAGAAACCAGTTGCCCAAGTAAAAAATCTGGGTGTGGTATTCGACGACAGTCTTTCCTTTCGTCCCCACATCACGGGCCTGGCGGGAAAATGTTTTGGTATCCTGAGGATGGTGAGGAAATTTCTCCCACTGCTTTCCCTTCAATATCGCAAGAACATTGTGCAAGCACTCGTGGGTTCGCGTCTAGATTACGCTAACGCACTCTTCGCTGGTCTGCCTAAATATCTGGTATCCAGATTGCAAGTGGTCCAAAACTCGGCGGCCAGAGCCATCTTTGGCCTTCCACGGAGAGCCAGTGCCTCTCTACTGCGTGGAAAACTGCATTGGCTGTCTATTCCCAGCAGAATTAGTTTCAAAGTCCTTACGTTGGCGTTTAAAGCCCTCCACTGCATCGGCCCAGCGTACCTCAGGAAGCGGATTGTTCGCTACGTTCCTCGGAGGAGTTTAAGATCTGCTGACCTGGCTAAAGTGGAGATGCCAGTGATCAAACGCGTGCGGATGGGAGGCCGGTCTTTCCAGTTTATGGCGGCCAGGTTGTGGAATGAGCTCCCTCTATCACTCCGCAAGGCTAATAATCTTCTGGCCTTTAGAAAGGAGCTCAAGACGCTCCTATTCTCCACCTAACCAGTGGGCCTACAGTGTTTCTGCCGCTGGGTTTTTTCTTGGTTGTGTTCAGGACTCTCTGCCAAAGCGCCGGGACACCCGTTCTGGGTAGCCGTGCGCTCAAGAAATACAGTTCTAACATAACATAACATAACAATTTTTTGAAGTGATTATTTTTCCATAGTACCCTCCTTGATACGCTCCCCGGTGCGCGTACCAGGCGCTTCCCCTGCGAAAATCGAAAAAAAAAAAAATGTTGAGACCCCGCGGGGCCCTTTAATGGCCCCCACATCAAACCTAGGGGTACAGGGGGTGTCTACTCTGCCCCCTTATGTTCATTTCCCCCTTTGTTTTGGCCACCTCTCATGTCTCGATCCTACCGAGACACAAGATGGCGGCCGCTCCGGACTGTTTAGAATGTTTACAGACAACTGAGAGCCAATCAGCTTTCTGCGCGCAAGTCGCGTGTCGCGCCTGGAGCGCTCTCCAGTGCGCGCACCGGAGAGCGCCTATAGATATATATATTTTATTGAACCTAAATTACTCAAAATCCACTGGAGCACATATCTTGAGACATAGCAAAGGCTCATCGGGCTACCAGTCCCTACAATTTTGCCAAGTTTGGTGTAAATCCATTCAGCCGTTCGGGCTAAAAGTGAAATCGACCGCCCTATGGAAATTAACATGGGGAAAACGTGTTTTGGGACCCCCCTTTTATCTCGGCCCCCGCTTGACGTATCCCCCCCAAACTTTCAGGGAAGGACCGAAGCTCGACGAGGCCATTTTCAGGAAATTTTCAGGCAGATTCGTCAACCGACGCCAAAGTTATTACAAATAGAATTTTGAGATTTAACATTGAAAAAAATCCTAACTATAACTACCTACTGGCGACCGCCAGTAGGTAATATATATATATATATATATATATATATATATATATATATATATATATATATATATATATATATATATATATATATATATATATTACCTACTGGCGGTCGCCAGTAGGTATATATAGTTAGGATTTTTTCCCTATGGGATTTCTGAAAATTCTATGCCTAATAACTTTTGCGTTTGTGGACGGAATTGGCTGAAATTTTCAGGAAAATGGCACATTTTGTTTCTGAGCAGACCTTGAAAATTTGGGGGGGTTTTGTGGAGGGGGGGCCGAGAAAAAAGGGGGGTCCCAAAACGCCTTTTTCCCATGTTAATTTCCATAGGGCGGTTGGACTCACTTTTAGCCCGAACGGCTGAATGGATTTTCACGAAACTTGGCAAAATTGTAGGGACTGTTAGCCTGATGTGCCTTTGCTAGGTCTCAATATATGTGCTTCAGTGGATTTTGAGAAATTAACGTTTAAATCAAGATATATATCTGTAACAGCGCTCCGGGCAGCTATCCGGTTAGCGAACCTTTCGCGTACCGGAACTTTGCGATGAGAAGCTGATTGGCCCTCCGGTGTCTGTCAACATTCTAAACAGTCCGGAGCGGCCGCCATCTTGTCTCTCGGTAGGATCGAGAGACAAGAGGAGGCCAAAACAAAGGGGGAAATTACCATAAGGGGGCATAGTAGATCCTCGTTGACCCCCTAGGTTTTATGTGGAGGTTTTAAAAGGGCCTAGGAGGGTCCAAAAAAAAAAATTTTTTTTTGCGTGGTAAGCGCCAAGTTCGCGAACCGGATAGCTTTCTGGGCAGCGAACTTTATGGATCAAAGAATGAAAGACTTTTCTAATACTGTATGTTAATTGTTTGTTGTTTTTCTTGTTTTTTTTTGTTTTCTTTATTTATTTATTTTTTTTATTATGATTGTGTTTCATACTTTATTAAATTTTCTAACATTTCATTGTCAGAAATGTCATAATTTATTATAGGGTGTAATTGTTTTTCATTTTGAAGCAAGTTGTCTACTGCTTCAACACATTGTAGAAGTTCGTGGTCTCTACTGTCATCCATAAAGTCATCAAGTTTGTCTTGGCTGCTCTCCTTCAGTTCAATCGAAAATGAAACTTGCTGCTCGCCTTCCATTTTGCCTGAAATTTGGATTAAAAAAATATATATTAGTAGAGATAGGGCACTGTTGGGATTAATTTTAGATAGGCAGTTTTTATCAGTGAATTTATCTTTTGGCAGTGTATAGTATGAGAGTGGAAATAGGACTATAAAAAAGTGTATGTGATTTAACCAAGACAAGCCTTACTCCATTGATAACTATAACAGAGAAGTCTATCTAAATACATTACTACTACAGAGGGATAGTGTATATGTAGCAGAAAAAGTCTACTATATTAAGTCATAGTGCACAATATATTAAATTATAACTTACCTTCACAAAGAAGTTGAAGTTTTTTGAAGCTATTGAAATAGGAGGTACAACAAGAAGTAGTAGTCAAAATGGCTGTGTTTCCTTCTCTCCCTTTATATATATACAGGTATATAACCAATTAAATGTCAGGTAATAAAAGTAGAAAATGAAAGTAACATTTTCATTGGTTGTCAATTCCAACAATTCAGATGTGTTTTGTGAAGTAATTTACCTCACGGTACTTGGAGAGGTCTACAGGCTAAATGGCTAAATGGAATTTCAATGAAATTTGTGAGAATGGAAGGGATTGTTATGTAGTATGAGCTAATCTATATTTGGTGAGAGTGTCTCTAGTCGTTTTTCTGTAAATTACTTTCCCGCCTTTTTTTAGGACCGCTTTCCGGGAAGCTGCCCGGTTAGCGAACCTTAAGCGTCACGGGAGTCCACCATTTTGTGTTTCGTTCGCATTAAGATACAAGATGGAGGGCAAATAATGTTTAGAATGGGTAGAAGGGGTCATGGTAGACTTATCTTGACCCCCTAGGTTTTCTGAGCGTGGCTGAGGAGGCTTATATGTGCGGAAAAAATTTTTTTTTTTTTAAAAATTCCGCGAGGTTAGCTTTCGGTTAGCGAACCGGGTAGCGCTCCGGGGAGCGAATTTTGTGGAAAATTAGTGAAAAAAGTTAGAGAAAAATAATAATTGTGAGTGATCAGATGTAGGGTAGCTCTGAGAAGAGCTTTTGGGTTTATGGTACATTTAGGTACTTATAAGTAGGTACCAATGCACAGTCTTAAATTCAGAATGAAAATTCTGTTGCCCTCATCTGAGAAGTGAACTCCATCTCCTCTGTAGATATCTTGCATGTAGTAACGCAAGTTATTGTTGTACAGAGAGCCCATTCCATGGTCTCTCATGTAAGCTGAAACAGATTTGTTTACATGCTTCCTCGCTTTCTCAATTTGTGGACAAAATTGGTTGGACCACCTCCATTTCTGTCTTTGGCATATATTGGAATATACCAAGGCAGTTTGAGGAAAAAGTGCCATTAATTGCTCCAAGGTGTCCTTTAAAAGCATTTCCAGACCTACCCCTGTCAAAGTGCCCAAATCATTACCTCCACAGTGCACTATTAACAGGTCAGGTTTTGGCAAATGCATAAAGGTTTTCACCAATGGTATCAATTGGTGACATTTTAATCCTCTTTGGCCCAACCACTTAATTTCCACATCTTGTAAATTGAGGTTGTGTAAATTTCTGCTCTCAGCATACCTTTGAGCCCAGTGGATGTAACTATGTCCAACAATCCAGACGTTAAACATGGTGGAAGAAGGTTGTTCTGCAGTCAGATGAAGTGTGGTAATGAAAGGGCAGTTGAAACAGTAGGAGTTTCTAAAGAAAAATAACTGTGGATTTACAATGCTAATGATTCATTAGCAGTGATTGGTGCATTTCCATTTCTGAAAACAGAAAGTTAGGGTGCATGGATGTGTTCTTTGAAAGATGTAATTTGAATGGTCAAGGAAGAAACATTTAATGAAAGATTGCACTGGATACGCAGGTGCACTGAGAGTTCAGAGTTCAATTGAAACATTGTTGTGTGAATTTGCAAACATGAGAGGTCTTCCAGGAGGTGGTTGCTATGGAAACAAGGCAGACAGGGCAGAGGGGGGAAGGGTTTTGATTTGAAAAAAGTGAGGGAAGAGGTATGATTGGCTAATATGAGAGATATGTGAAAAGAATATCTGTATTTCTGTGCTTTCAATAGCTGCAGCCTTTGGAGTGCATCCTTTTTCTTCTGCTGAAGACAATTTGGTGTATTTCTGAGACTGTTTTCAAAACTCAAAAAATATTTGCTAAGGTGAGAAAAGATTTATTTAATTTAGATAGAGAATAGTATGATTTAAGGAGAAAATGATGAAGAAAGCTGTGTTTTTAAAATGTGGTTTTGTCTCTAGTGATATACTAATAGAATTAGTTTCAAAGAGAAATTATAATTGCATATTTGGTGTAACATTCTGGCATGCAGTTACACAAGATATTGTAATACATGGAGGCCATTTCATGGTCTGTTATGTAAGCTGAAACAGATATGTTGCTTTTAAAAACGATTTAAGAAATCAATTACATTTCTGGATATGTACAGCTAGAGCTTCATAGGTTGTTTTGGGCCATATTTATAAGGTATTTGAGTGTCTAAGATGTTGTGTTCGCCTTTTAAAATGTAAAGTGTTCCTCATGGGACAAGTGTCTTGTAAATACGCTCCCACTTGTGCTTGGCAAATTTAGATTTTGATTATGGGAGTTACCTAGCCATGTTAATAGTGTCCCAAAAATGGTGCTAGGGCATTCCAGAAAACACTTTCATGTGTCTCAAGGACATTTTTAGTCATTTCTTCATGAATGCAGGTATACAATTGATTTATATGCTGTGTTTAAAAACGAATTTTGAAATGAATTAAATTTCAGGATATGTACTGTTAGAGCTTCATAGGTTGTTTGGGGTCATATTTAGAAGGCATTTTAGTGTCTTTGAAGTTATTTTTCCCTTTTTAAATGGAAAGCGTTCCTCATGGGGCCCTGAGCAGTTCTTAGCCATGTTATTTAATAGGAAGTGGATAACATGGCTAAGAGCATTTGCTGGAAAATGCATGAATATCGCTGATTTTTCTGCTATATTCATGCATTGTGGCCGTTTTTTTTCACATTGCTTCATAGGTTGTTTGGGTTCATATTTAGAAGGCATTTTAGTGTCTTTGATGTTATTTTTCCCTTTTTAAATGGAAAGCGTTTATCATGGGGCCCTGAGCAGTTCTTAGCCATGTTATTTAATAGGAAGTGGATAACATGGCTAAGAGCATTTGCTGGGAAATGCATGAATATCGCTGATTTTTTTGCTATATTCATGCATTGTGGCCGTTTTTTTTCACATTGCTTCATAGGTTGTTTGGGTTCATATTTAGAAGGCATTTTAGTGTCTTTGATGTTATTTTTCCTTTTTTAAATGGAAAGCGTTCCTCATGGGGCCCTGAGCAGTTCTTAGCCATGTTATTTAATAGGAAGTGGATCACATGGCTAGGAGCATTTGCTGGAAAATGCATGAATATCGCTGATTTTTCTGCTATATTCATGCATTGTGGCCGTTTTTTTTCACATTGCTTCATAGGTTGTTTGGGTTCATATTTAGAAGGCATTTTAGTGTCTTTGATGTTATTTTTCCCTTTTTAAATGGAAAGCGTTCCTCATGGGGCCCTGAGCAGTTCTTAGCCATGTTATTTAATTGGAAGTGGATAACATGGCTAAGAGCATTTGCTGGAAAATGCATGAATATCGCTGATTTTTCTGCTATATTCATGCATTGCGGCAGTTTTTTCCACATTGCTTCATAGGTTGTTTGGGTTCATATTTAGAAGGCATTTTAGTGTCTTTGATGTTATTTTTCCCTTTTTAAATGGAAAGCGTTCCTCATGGGGCCCTGAGCAGTTCTTAGCCATGTTATTTAATTGGAAGTGGATAACATGGCTAAGAGCATTTGCTGGAAAATGCATGAATATCGCTGATTTTTTTGCTATATTCATGCATTGCGGCAGTTTTTTCCACATTGCTTCATAGGTTGTTTGGGTTCATATTTAGAAGGCATTTTAGTGTCTTTGATGTTATTTTTCCCTTTTTAAATGGAAAGCGTTTATCATGGGGCCCTGAGCAGTTCTTAGCCATGTTATTTAATAGGAAGTGGATAACATGGCTAAGAGCATTTGTTGGAAAATGCATGAATATCGCTGATTTTTCTGCGATATTCATGCATTGCAGGCCTTTTTTTATCACATTTGCAAGCACTTCTTAGCCATGTTATCCAATGGGAGGTGGATAACATGGCTAAGAGCATTTGCTTCAAAGGTTGTTTGGGGTTATATACCATTTTTGGGAAATTATTAACATGCCTATCTAACTCCCATAATCAAAATCTAAATTTGCCAACCGCAGGTGGGAGCGTATTTACAATAAATTTGCACCATGAAGAATGTAAAATAGCATACTAGATACTCAAATAACTTATAAATATGATCCAAAACATCTTATGAAGCACTAGTAGTGCATATTTCCAGAAATGTATTGGTTTTCATTTAATGATTTACTTCATTGGTAGGCCTTCACATGTTTTTTTACCTTGGTTTTTTTTCAGTGAAAATCTTATCTGCAACCATGTGTTGGCCTCACCTCAAATAAACAAAACAGGTGATGGACTGAATGTGGATCAATGACACACATTCACCCCAGTCCAAAGATCTGGGCCTAAACAAACCTTTAGATAGGCTACATCTTATCGTCATCCTGAATTAATGATTTAAAATATTAGGGAGTGATTTATTAGTGTTGTATGCCTGTTTTGTACCATTGAGTGTCATTTTTGTGATGCAGTGCTGGTGGAAAATATTTGCTATGTTAAATAATTAGTACGGCATTAAGTTTTAGATGACTGTTATTTATTTACTGTTTGGTAATAGTGGTTAATAACATTTTATATTATATTTTTTCACAGATTCAACTGCAGATTCTTTCATAGTTTGGAAAATGCCTTCCAGAAGTCGAATACGAAAGGCTAGAAAACGTCAAAGACAGCAGGATGATGTTTTATTGCAGCAGTCCTCTTCCCCAAATACTTGTCAAAACACCAAGAAAGGTCCGGGTAAGAGCACGAAATCATTCTTAAGAAATATTTGTAGTAAAAAAAAATTTGCTCAAAAAAATGTGTCTGTTCACAAAAAGAGAAGTAATTTAAATGGAAAGGAGAGACCCATCACAAATGTTACTGGTAGAGGAAGAGATAACTCTGTGCATGATAGTAGAAGGAAACAACAGTTTAGGGACATTCGACAACGAATGTTCCGTAATAGGATATTAGTTAATTTATTGAAAAATATTAAAAAGAAAGGCCAACAGAAAGCGGCATTTTATAGGAAGAAGAAAAATGTAGAGAAAATTATTGATCATGCTTTTGAAATCAAGCGAAAGTTGTTTATTTTGGTAATCAATAGAATTAGGAAACTAAGCAAGGTAATTTCTGATTTCAAAACAAAAAGTAGATGGAAGAGAGTAGTAAATCGTACTAACTTTTGTGAAGTTTTTTCTGGAGAATGGATGCATAGTTCAAGTTCTGAGGCATTTTTTAATAAGGAGACTTATTTTCAGGATAATGATTTGGTGCATGCAGTTGACATCAGTGGTCGAGCTTATGAAGTGAAGGATGGTTGTCCAGTTGAAAAAGAACAACTTGTGACAACAGAGACAGAAGAGGCGCTAAGTGATGAGGTTTTAGGAAGACGTCCTAAGGGTCCTGTGTACATTTGGAAGTGTAGTTCTATTTGCAGTGTGCGACAGGTTTCCATCAATTTGCTTTGTGATTTTATACGGACATTTAATAAGAAAAGTTTGAAGCAGAAAATGAAGTTGTTGCAAGATTTAGATCCTTGCAGAGTGAGACAAATGACAGGTTTGCGTGGTCATTCACTGGCTTGTCTTTCCAGGAGAGTATGCCAGAGTGTTTTTCATCATTTCAGGATGCTAGCAGTGCATCATAATAAAGTGAGAAAATTAGTGAGAATGTTGTATTATGCTAAGAGTCCAGCAATTATGCTTAAACAGTTATGTGCTGCTCTTTTGCATGGTTCTGAAATAGATGTGAAAAATATTTGTGAAGAAATTGAGTTTTGTTACTTTGGTAGTAAAGATGAGAATGTTCAAATTGACCCTGAAGTAGAGGGTAATGTGGAAGATAATGTACAGGTTTCCAGTACAGATAATTTTCAGAAGGAAATTGCCACGTTTCAGATGAAATCAAGTGAGAGGCCTAATTTCACTTGTGTATGTTGTCGACGCACTAATTATAAGAATCAGACTAAGGTAGTGGATTTATATGCAAAAAGTGAAAGGGTAAATAATAGTGAATGGAAGGATTTAGCCACATACTTGATGGTAGAAAATTATTTTGATTTGGGATCGGATCAACGTGTGTGTACTTATTGTTGTAATAAATTAAACCAAAACCAGATGCCTGCTAGGGCAGTTCATAATAATCTGGAATTGGTTGAGATTCCTTCTGAATTGAAGGATTTAAATACTTATGAATCTATTTTGATTCAAAGTATCCATCCCTTTCAGGCTATTGTAAGAATGGAGCCAAAGACAGGGAAGTTGCCTCCAGCAGATTTACAGAGAGGATTAAAGGGAAGAGTTGTTTATTTGCCTCTAGATTTGAACAAAAACATTAACACAATTGGAATAGAAAAAGTGGAAGAGGAACCTCTGGTTATCTTGGTTAATGGGGTTCCGACAAAGAATAAGAAAATATGGCAAGATTTAGTGGATGTTAGGAAAGTCAAAAAGGCAACAGTGTATTTGAAGAAAAATAATAAGTATTATAAGAATGTATATGTTGCAGAAGAGGAAGTAAGTGATGAAGAGGATAGCGATTTGTGTGCTGGCCAAATTGAGAAAGTAGAGGCCTCTAAAAGTGAAGAAATATATGAACATTATAGTGTTCATCCTTTGCATTCCAAGGAAGTGATGGGGAATGCTATTGAGTTGTTTCAAATGAAACAAGCCAAAGGGAGTCCCATTAGTGTTTGGGAGGAAAGTTTGGAAGCTCGGTGTTTCCCACAGCTATTTCCCACAGGTCAAGGAGGAAGATATGATGAGCGACCTCGTGAAATTCCTGCGTCTGAATACCGGACTTTACGATTGTATGCAGAAGATCCTAGGTTTCGGCAATGCATTCCCTATTTGTTTCATCTCCTGTTTGAAAGCGATCTGTCTGGACTGTCATATGCAGTGAACCACATCTTAAAAAGTGGTATACAGATGCGAAACATCTCGGCAAGTGACTTTATGCATAAAGTCAATGTCCAAGACAGTATTTTGGATTCTCACTTAATTAATCTCATGGCGTGTCAGCGTGGTACTAATGAGTACTGGTACCGTCGTCATGGTGACTTAAAATGTATGCTGAGGAACTTAGGAACTCCGACATGGTTCCTCACTCTGAGCTGTGCCGAGTATGGCTGGGATGACTTACTTGAATTTCTATGAGAGGCAAATGGAAATATTGAAAACATTGAATTCAAGACACCTGGAGAACTGTGTTCTTTGGATCCTGTGAATGTATGCAGGTACTTCAATCATAGATTTGAAGCTATGATGTCTTTCATCACAAATAAAAAGAATCCACCTCTTGGAGAGGTGTTGGATTTCTTCTGGAGAAAGGAGTACCAAGCAAGAGGTGCCCCTCATATACATATGTTGCTGTGGATCAAGGATGCACCTAAATTTGGAACAGATCCGGATGACTTAGTGATGAATTTCATCGAACAGTATTCTACGTGTGCTGTTCCAAACGCAACGGAGAAGAAAAGTCTAAGAGAACAAGTTCTACGTTTCCAAAGCCATCGTTGTGGAAAGTACTGTCGTCGTAAATTCAGAAACAAGGACAAGTTCTACACCAAATGTCGTTTCAACTTTCCACGACCGGTGATTTCTAAAGGAAGAGTGAACAGTTTGATGTCTTCGCTGCGACATAATGTGACGAGGAAATCACCCAAGAATACATACAATTTGAAAAGGAACGAAGAGTCCAAGTACATCAATGACTACAACCCAGTGATTTTGTCCATGTGGAATGCCAACATGGATATACAGTTTGTGGCTGACAACTGTATGGCTGTGGCTCGGTATGTGACATCTTACATCACCAAAAAAGAAAAGACTGAACTGAAGGATATGTGGCAGGACATTTCCCATGAAAAGAGCCTCAGCAAGAAGTTGTACAGTTTCAGTCTGAAGATGTTGTCGCATCGAGAAATCGGAGCTTACGAATGTTCTGATCGATTGTCTTCAGCAAGTCTCTATGCCAAATCCAGGAGTCTCGTTTGGGCGAGTCTTGGTCTTGCTGCAACGCGAAATCGAGTTCTAAAACCTGTTCGGGAAATTGAGTATTTGGCAGAAAAGGAACCAAACAGTACCGACATTTTGAAGACCAACATGTTGGATACATATTATCCAAATCGAAGCAGTCACCTTGAGAATGTTTGTCTATATGAGGTTCTCCAAAATTATATATTCAAGAGGAACATCAAAGAAGATATTGAGAAAGGAGTGTATGCTGTAATTGGAAGTGAGGGATGCCTGGTCAAGCAAAGAAAATGCCAATTAGTAAACCATCGAAAATTAAGTGGCGAATCTCCAGAAAAAAAGGAGTTTTTCTATTTAGCACTTTTGCAACTTTTCAAGCCTTGGCGTGCAGAAGAGGAACTGCTTGGAGATTTCCTCTGTTACGAAGACTCTTTCAATGCAGCCAAGGAGTCCATAGAATGTCCTGCTTTTTCTAAATATCAAGAAATGCTAACTTTGGAAATTGAGCAGGAAGCAACGATTGCAGCTGAGATTGCCAGAGACAGTTCTCAGGACAGTCAGAGTTCTGTTTCATTGAGTCAAGATCCACTTGGAGGACCTATTATCGAAAATGAAGCTGCCACTGCTATGAATGAAGTAGAAAGAGCCATGGCACATGCTCAGGAGGATTCAGTTAACTTACAAGACTTGGAAAAACAACTCAACGTTGAGCAGAGGAAAATATATGATGAAGTTACCAAGGAAATTGAGCACGGATTAAGTCATGAGAAGAAAGAGTGCTCGTGTACGTCGTTGAAGCCTGTCCGACTGTACGTGAGTGGAGAAGCGGGAACTGGAAAAAGTTTCCTCATTAAAGCAATCTCTTGTTATTTGCAGGAAAGGACTGAGTCATCGCTGTCTTGTGTTGTCACCGCTCCTACTGGACTGGCAGCACATAATATTAAAGGTATTACTTTGCATCGTCTATTGATGCTGCCGGTGGAGCATGACAACAAATTACAATACAACAAGTTATCTGGAGATGCTTGCTGTGAAGTTTCAAGAGTTTTGAGGAAAATGAAACTACTTATCATTGACGAAGTAAGCATGGTTTCCAATGTCATGCTTGCCTTTGTGCATTTGAGAATGCAAGAAGTACTTAAAACTGAATATGATGTCTTATTTGGTGGGAAACACATTATTGTTTTCGGAGATCTTCTACAGCTGACACCAGTAAAAGGTCAACCTGTGTTCAAAATACTCACGCATGAAGATACCAGGAAGTGCCTAGGGAGCATTGGCAACGTCAATATATGGTTAAACTTCAATTATGCTGAACTGCATCAAAATATGCGTCAGGCAAAGGATGAAGATTACAAGAATATTCTACAAGATATTAGAATTGGAAAAGTGAACGAGCATGGGAAAGAAGCTTTAAATGCACGGTTACTGTCAAATTTGTATCCCAAACAAGAGATTGTGCCTGAGAATATTTTTCAGAAAATTACTGAGAAGAAATCCGGGATATGTCTCATGCCAACTCTTGCAGAATGTGCCATCTTCAACAACAAAATGTTGAATTTAGAAAAGCAAGAGATTGTGAAACTTGAAGCTATCGACAAATTAGAGCATATGGGATCAACAATTATTTTGTCAGACAATTTGAAATCAAAATTGGATTCATTAGAGAAGACTATATCTAAAACAGCGGGTTTTGAAAAGACTTTGAATGTGTGTTTAAATTGCCGAATTATTTTGAGAAGGAATTTACATGTAGAAAGAGGTCTGGTAAATGGATCAATGGGTAATGTTGTTGATTTTGAGAAATACAGAAATAGAGATGGAATAGAATTTTTAAAAATTAAATTTGATGGCATTGAGGAAGTACAGCAAATTGGTCGTTGTTCTGCTAGGTTTTTGCTTGTTAAAGATTTATATGTTCGCCGTAAACAGTTTCCTGTTTGCTTGGCATATGCGGTGACAATCCATAAATCGCAAGGTTTAAGTGTAGACTGTGCATTGGTGAATATTGGCAGTTCTGTGTTCAAGGAGGGTATGGCATATGTGGCATTGTCACGAGTTAGAACTTTATCGGGATTGTACTTGATTGACTGTGATGTCACAAACATTTGTGCGGATCTAGATTGTGTTAAGGAATACAATAGGTTAAGAAGAGAGTATGCGCCACATTTGCCTCAATATCCTTTGTTTGAGAAACGTGTGGTAGGCCGCAAACGTAGAAATAGCAGTAATAGTAGGGAGGTTGTTGCAAAAAGACTAAAAGTTAATGAACCGAAAATTGTTAGCAGAAAGAAAGTGGATTCTGTTGAAGATGTTGTCGGTTTTCAATTTGAAAACAGTTCTGGTGTCAACTGCTATGCAAATGTAGTGGTTAATGTTCTCTTTTCACTAGAGAGTTTAAAAGAACAGATTCTGTTGAATTCTGAACAAATTTTATGCTGTTTGTTGAATTCTGTTTTCGAGAAATGTAGCACTGATCGAACAAAAGTAGAAAGTGTGTCTGAAGTTCGTTATCTGTTAGATGAATGTTCAGGTCAAACAGACTTCTCTGAAAATAATCAGCAAGATTGTCAGGAGTTTTTAATGTATATGCTTGATATATTGCAAGTTGAGGGTGTAGATGTAGATCACCTGTTTGGGCTTTCTTATCAATGGCAGCATGACTGCGAGAACTGTATGGTATCAAGTACTACTAGTGTAGACTCAGAAAGATTTATATATTTAACTTTGCCAGACAGTAAATCAGTCTCCTTTAATAAGCTAGTAAATGCAGCGGATCACAACATGGAGTGTAGCCAATGTAAATGTGATATGATGTCAACATTATTTATACGTAGATATGGCCAGTATGTCATTTTAATGATGCAACGATGTAGGCCTGATGGATCAAAATTGTCAACTTTAATAAAAAATTTTGTGGCTTCTCAGCTGTCAATATCAGGGAGGACTTTTGTTACTGTAGCAATTATCTATCACGATGGTCCATCAACAACATCAGGACATTATACAGCTTACTTAAAGTCTGGAAACGGCTGGTCATTCTGTAATGATTCTGTTGTAACGTTCAAAAAAAAATTGCCGTTTGACCTTAAAAATTCTTACCTGGTGTTTTTAAAACCAAAATTTTAAGTAGAGGGAATGTAAGTCTGCAATGCTGTCTCGATTAAAAATCCAACTATATAAACCTGATGCAAGTAAGTCTGCTTCATAGTAAGCAGTATCAGTGTCATAGGAAAAGGAGAACATGAGTGACAAAGAAGAGTAAGATATTAGTAGTCCAGGATTGTGAAAATAATCTCAAATATTTTATTTTTGAAAGTTGCGAAAATAGAAAATGTCGGGATTTGATTTGAAGAATTACAAGATTTGCGAATCGCGGCAACATGATTTGGCCTAGTGGAAACATGTGATATAATGAGAGAAGTTTTTTTTCTATGTAACATATTTCACGTATCGATGGAGGTTTTCTTTCAGAAAGTGGCGGGCTGAAAATATTTAAAGCACAACAGAGTGGATGCTGTTTATAGGAGATCGTTTGACGTCATTGAAAGTAAGTTAATTTTAAGAAGTTTTGAAATCAGATTTCTTAGGTTGTATGGGTTTTTTAAACACAGTCATTTTGATTGTGTTTTTTTTTCCCCGCTGTTACATGATGAATACCTTCAAGTCACTGATTTAAGTGAAATTTGATACATTCTGAGAACAGCAAAAATAAACCATTTAACATGTATAACTAATGTTATGCTTTTTGTCCTTATGATATACATTTAGAAATGTGTGGTACATATGGGTAAGGTGAGTTCTGTAAATATCAATTTTAATGCTTAGAGTGCTGTACTTCTGGGTAGTGTTTTTTTTAAAAAAAAAAAGAGGCCTCACCTCAAAGAAAGCTCTTGAAAGCACACATCTTATTTGCATCCTAAAACAATCATTTACAATGTTAGACACAATTTTATTATGGCTTTACATCTTTTTTGCGCTGCTATTGCATCACTATTGTGAGACATTAGCAGTGCAAGAAAAACATCATGTTCCAAAATAGGCCTCAGTTCAGCAATATCAAGATACAGTTTCTTTCGAATATATATCTTTAGGATTGTGTAGGGGACGTAGAGAAGCAGAGACTTCTGTAAATGTCAAAGTTGTTGAAAAACTGTTTGTTTTTGAACCTTTTCCCTTGTCTTTTCTAATTTTTAAATACATGTTTTAATATTTTTTGAAATGTTTGTTCTTTGTTTTACAGATTGAAAGTATGAAAAAATATTTAAAAAAGGTAACAAGAATTATAAGGTAAATGTTTTCCACTCTTTTTACCCGCAATGCACTGCTGATGATGTCATTGACACTATCTCTCATTTACTCTCTCTAGCTGTCTTTCTTTTTACATTATTCTCTGTTTACTTCCCTTATACTAACTCTTCTTTTTTTTTAAAAAATATTTTTTTAGTTCGCTTAAAGTTCGCGAACCGGTCAGCGAACTTGAAGCGAACCAAAAGAAATAGAGCTTGCCAGAGTGATAAACATTCTAGCAATTTTGTTTGAAAGGGGAGGTAGTTCTGAAAAGAACTGTTTTTTTTTGTTTTTGTTGTTTTATATTTTTTTTTATTTTTTGAACATTTTTTGATTTTTTTGTATTTTTAGAACTGTTTTATGTTTTTTTTGTGTTTTTTATGGAGGGGAGACAACAAAAAACAGGCTTTCAAAACGGCTCAACTGGAGCAAAAAAAAGAAAATTACTTTTTGGGTGCATTAGGGCATTTATGATTTTCATATGCAATGTTCATGAGGTTGACACTCATGTTGCCATATGATAGCATAGCACCACAGTAAATACAAGACAACTTCATGTGCTGGAAGTTAGGTTGGATGTTTGGCACAGTCTCTTGTGCCTCTCTTCCCGTCAAAGACAATGTGGATGTAGATCTTGCCACAGGAGTTGCCGTCGGATTGTCTTCAAGATCCCTTAACTCAGCCCGGCTGTAGTTCAAGGGATGCCACCTGCTCATGTGACGATGCATTGTATAGTTCCCCATACTGTACTTCTTTTCTGTGCCTCTCGACAATCTGTAGTCACAGATGAGGCAGGTGGCATATTTTGCATTCACTTTCTTGGTTCCAGGAGGGATGGTGAAAAACTGCCAGATGAAACTGGTTTTTCGTTTAGAAACCCGGGGCAACTCATCAACAAATTGTTGTCCCTCTCTCTCCTCTTCTTCTTCTTCCTCATCTTCCTCTTCTCTGTTAGTCATAATTTGACTAGGTGGTCCTCTCTTCTTATGGGGAGGTGGAGGTGGTGGTGGGGGTGCACCAGCTGCAGCAAGAATGGAAGCCATTGTGGAAGTTCTGAAAAATGGTCTTTCTCTCACCAAGATGAAAGTCAGAGTGAGGAAATAAGGAGGGGTTTACATGATTTGGGGAAAACAAAAGTTCTGAGCCAATGAAAAGTGTTATTTTTAGGTCACATGACCTAGTCATACATCATTTGGAAACCAAAAGTGAAATGAACCAATGAGAAGTTTGATAAACAAGTCACATGACCTGTTCCGCTTACGTTACGCGGCGCGCGCCGCGTCCCAGATCGCTTCCGGTTCGCGGTCCGGAGCACTTCCGGGAGCGCTAACGCGACGCGTCATTAGACGCATTACGCGATAACGTGATACGTCGCGGTTCCGCGGCGCGTCACTGTTCCGCTAACGTAACGTTGACCGGTTCGCGTACTAGATCGCGGCATCAAGATGAGCTAACGGAAAGCTTCCCGGTTCGCGAACTAGAAGCGAAGAAAAAAATATTTAAAAAAAATTATCAATAAATATCTATATATATTTTGGGATTTAAAGAATAATACATTTTACAGCTACAGATGTTAGCTTTTAAAAAACCAATGAAATTCACTGAAAAAACCATAGGTTATAGACCATATATAGTTAGAAATTTGCATTTAAAAAACCATTGAAATTCAATGAAAAAACCATAGGTTATAGACCATATATAGTTAGGAATTCGCATTTACAAAACCTTATTTTACTCGCACAAAACCATTGAAATTCCATATATAGTTAGTTGCACTAACTATATATCGCGCACCCGCAATCCACTGCTGATGATGTCACATATTACATCATTCATGACATGGTCAGTGACATCACTGATGACATCACTGATGACATCTCAAATGACATCACTGATGACATCACTGATGACATTATCCAGTGACTGTATGTTTCTGTAAAGTTAAAATATGTCTTACATATTGAAGAATGAGTGGATGTATAAGTGTCTGGATAAAGGATTTAGTAGGTGCATGACTGACTGTATGAGAGAGTGATTAAATGTGTCTCACTGAGTGCATTGGTTAGTGACTAAACTGTCTGAATGTGTGCATCAGTATGTCTGTTGTTGTATAAGATGATGCATGTGTTATTCTGTACCTATATGAGTAACTATATGGGTTATTGATTGGTTGCCCAAGTATTTGTATGGGAGAGCGAGTGTGTGTGTGCGGGTGTCTAGGGGGTGTGTGACTCTGTGCATAGATGTGTGAGCAGTTGATTCACTAGATGTATGGGTTCAAAAGTGCATGTGGAAACAGCTGTATGAGGGGTTGACTGTGTGCATGAGTGTATTGGTGAGTGAATGGATATCTCAGTGCTACATGTCAAAGTAAGTACATATGTAAAACACAGTACATGTGAGAGTTGACATATATAAATAACTGTGCATAAGAGCCAGTGAATGTGTGAGTGGCTGTATGAATCATTGTGAACTTCAATCAAGGATTGTATAAAAGAGTAAATATGTGTTAATATATGTTTGAATAAATAAGGTGTGTATAACTGTATAGTTGAGGAAATGGAGGTGTGATTGATTCTTTGCATGACTGACTAAGTGTATAAGTAACTCCATGGATGAGTGACAATCTGTGAGTGTCTGTTTACACTGATTGTATCTAAGGTTATATTAGAGTCTGAAGAGGTTCATCGTATTATCACATGAATGATATTATCAGTGATGTGATCAGTAATGTCAAATGAGATGTCATCAGTGATGTCATCAGCGATGTCATTTGAGATGTCATCAGTGATGTCATAAGTGATGTCATTTGAGATGTCATCAGTGATGTCATTTGAGATGTCATCAGTGATGTCATCAGTGATGTCACTGACCATGTCATGAATGATGTAATATGTGACATCATCAGCAGTGGATTGCGGGTGCGCGATATATAGTTAGTGCAACTAACTATATATGGAATTTCAATGGTTTTGTGCGAGTAAAATAAGGTTTTGTAAATGCGAATTCCTAACTATATATGGTCTATAACCTATGGTTTTTTCATTGAATATATATATATATATATATATATATATATATATATATATATATATATATATATATATATATATATATATATATATATATATATATATATATATGGTAATTAATGATACTAGGTCTGTGCTGTCAAATCAGACCTAAAAAAAATCGAATGCAAAATTCTTTGATTTAACAGATATATTCTGAAAATGTCATTAAAACGTTGTTTATAGAGTGTTTTATTCCCTTTAGTGGTTGTAGTTTATGAATTCCATTTGACCAACATGTTTGAGGATCTATTTTACTGTGGCTAGTTAAAGATTTTTTGCAGAAGGGTTTAATCTCAGTGTGATTCGTTGTGATCCTTGGAAGTCTAAGAGACCATGGGATGTAACAGTCAGCAACTTATTTTTATTGTGATGATGCTGATTGCAGCAATTGCTAAAGTGTAATGTTTAGATATGTAAAGATCAATGCAGGTGCTGGCAAATCTCAGGATTGATTGTAGAGCCATGTCACTAATATGTGTTGAGGAGTGTTGTCTTAATCTTCTTTCCCATTCCCTTTTCCTGTTAAGGCATGCCAGATTCCTTAAGCAGACTACAGTAATTCAAAGGGCAAGTGGACGACTATCATCTGTACATCACTCCCTCTGGACTACAGGTTACTGCCTTTGACAGCCATTTGCTGAGTGTGTGAGACCCCATTCTACCGCTTGCGAAAATACAGCACCAATATGAAAGAAAAGAGAAGAAAGGTTCTGTTTACTGAAATAGTATTAGAATAGGAAGACTTTGGGGTATGGCTCGAGAACTTTGGTACTGAATAACATAAAACATCAAACAATGTTAGCAGTTCAAGTTTGTTATAATTTTCTCTATATAAATATTCGTTTACATATCTAATTGTGTTATAGGAGGTATACATTCTATGCATTTTTGCCTAAGTCCTCAACACCTATGCAACAGGTCACTTAGGGCCATATCTAGGTAGCTTAATACCGGTCAGTAACAGACGAAAATCGGTAAATTTCCCGTTACCGACCGGTATTTAGCTTTTTCTAATGTAGGTGGCTGGATTTAAGGATTCAGTAATTTACCGATTCGGTAATTTAAGGAATCGGTAAATTACCGAATCCTAAAAATACCGAATCGGTAAATTACCAAGGGCCAGATGTAGGTGGGAGATTTTGGCCATTTACCGTCCGGTAAATGGCCATGGAGATGTAGGGGGATAAAAAATGCATTTTCGGTAATTTTACCGAATTGGTAATTTTACCGATTCGGTAAAATTACAGAATCGGTAAAATTGCTGATTCTGTATATTTTACCGAATTGGTAAATATACCGGTCGGTAAAATTACCGAAAATGCATGTTTGGTATGTAGGAGCCAATTTTAACATTGACACAGGGCTTTGAAAATCGGTATTTTACCATGCAATACAATTGCATGGTAAAATACCGATTCAGGTGTACATGCACATCTGTGCATGTACACCTGTGCCATGTGGCACACATACATGCCCTAAGGGCATGTATGTGTGCCACATGGCACACAAGCCTAAAACAGGGGTGCCAGAGGGTGTCAAAGTGACACCCCCTGCACCCTTGCAAAATTCGGTATTTACCGATTCAGTAAATACCGAATCGGTATTTGATATTGAATCCTATGGGCTTCAAGGCCCATAGGATTCAATAGCAAATACCGAATCGGTAAATACCGATTTTTACCGATTCGGTAAAATTTACCGAATTGGTACCTACATTAGAAATACCTACTCTTAATTACCGAATCGGTAAAATTCGGTAATTAAGAGTCGGTATTTCTGATTTTGCTACATCTGGCCCCAAATCCTTAAATCCTATGTAGGGAGCGCTCAAGCGAGTGCATTTTTTATTTAAGGATTCGTTATTTACCACCAACTACAAGTTGGTGGTAAATATCGAATACCTTTAAAAAGCAATTTTGTGCTTTTTTAAAAGTGCCATGTGGCAGACATACATGCCATGTGACACCTTGCCACCCTTGAATATGCTCCAGCTATTACCGATTCGGTATTTTCCGAATCGGTAATAGTGAATGGCTTCCCATTCATTCCTATGCCCTCCAGGCCCATAGGAATGCATGGGAAGGTATTCCTCATTACCGAATCGGTAAATTTTACCGATTCATTACCTACATCACATTTACCGATTCTTAATTACCGAATCGGTAAAATTGGGTATTTTAGAATCAGTTAGGGCCAGATGTAGGTCGGTCGGTAACGGCCGAAAATCGGTATTTTCGGCCGTTACCGACCGGTATATCAGAATTTGTATGTAGGGGCATTATTTTACAGAATCGGTAAATTTACCAATTCGGTAAATTTACCGATTCTGTAAAATACCGAATCGGTATTTTTACCGATTCGGTAAATCTCAGATGTAGGTGGGACTCTTCTGAGTCCCAAAGGCCCTACAAATTCGGTATTTTAAAACCCAATCCAATTGGGTGTTAAAAAACCGAATTCAGGTGTGCATGCACACCTAGCCATGTGACAGACAGACATGCCCTTAGGGCATGTCTGTGTGCCACATGGCGCACCTGCCTATTTTTGGGGTGCCAGAGGGTGTCAAAGTGACACCCCCTGCACCCTTGCAAAAGTCGGTATTTACCGATTCGGTAATTACCGAATCGGTATTTCCCATCATTCCTATGGGCTTCACAGCCCATAGGAATCAAAAGGGAATACCGATTCGGTAATTACCGAATCGGTAAATACCGAATTCAAATGATTCGGTATTTCCACATCTGGAAATACCTACATCTCCCCCCTTCATATTTACCGACTATGAAATACCGAATCGGTAAAATTCGGTATTTCAGAGTCGGTAAATATGATTTACCTACATCTGGCCCTTAATGTGGATTACCTACATCTGGCCCTTAATGTTAAAATACAGACTTACAGTGTGCATAAATAATTCACAGGGAACCACCCTCGGTGATACTGTTCTTCAATGCGAAATCTACTCGTTCTCTAGTTCCTTTCTAAAACTGAGTTCTGGATTGTTTTCATGTCCGTTAATATTTTACTATGTTCCATTTTTAGAGCTGCTTACGGTATTTTAAACCACTTTAGGACTAGTAGATTGCCTTCTTTTTCAATGTATAAGGCCTGCCTGATGCTTATTGCAGTGATTTTTGTTCCAGAGGTCTTTCTCCATTAAAACTTTGTGGTATTCATTCAGCGTTTGGCTGTTCCCTCACTCTCTTTCAATAAAAGCTGGTTTCACTTCCGATACAGTAGGATGTGTCTTGATTCAAAGATAAGGCTTGCTGCCTTCATCGCCCACCTTGACTTCAGGTCAAAATCACTGGAGACAGGAGGAGAAGGTAGGCTGAAGAAAACCTCAGTACTTTTCATATTCAAAAACTGAAGATTCCGACTTTTTTTCCAAAACTAACAGACAGATCAGTTGTACAACAGGTCGCAAAAGAAAGACACACATCCAAGGCAAGACACATGGACAGGACGACTATCCAATCTCCATGCTCTACGCTGCTGGTTAAGTAAACATGGGACAGTCAGGCAGTCTGCTCCCTCTAGTCAGCCAGAGAGGGTAGAAGGTCACAATTCGGAATACTCTTTCTCTCTCTCTCTCTCTCTCTCTCTCTCTCTCTCTCTCTCTCTCTCTCTCTCTCTCTCTCTCTCTCCCCCCCTCCCCCTAACCATCTGGGTGCAGGTCCCCTCAAAGGCTGTGCTCCCTAATAAGGGCCGCTACCAACAGTTTTGTCCATCAACTGCCATCCAGAAGGTTTCAACCTCGAGGGGTATGATGCTGAAAACAATGCACATTTAGTTGTGTAAGAGACCCATTGATGGTCCATATTTGCGAACTTGGTGCCACTGCATAGAAGAGGCAATAAGTTCGAGACCGGCTAACTGTACCCACCAGTGCAAGTCTGTGAACCCATATGAATGATGTTGTATTGTCGATGCATTCAGATACAAATTTACTGCTACTCCAGTGCCCCAGAATGCTTGTGAAGTTGAGCTCGTCTGCCATTACTTTGCACCAATCCCCTGCCAACATGTACATCAGTAGTGGGAAAACGTATGTAAACTTAATTTCACATCTTGCGCAACCATTTTGACATTCAGCATTATTGCACCACGGAATATCCCTTTCAATGGGTGAAGATTGTTATAGGAATTGTAAGCAATTTCTGTTCATTCTTTCATTAACCACTCCTTAAAATAATTAAATAGTTTGCATCATTCCGGCTCTAATTTTTTCCTGTTGGCTCATTTGAAGCCCCTTGCCAGCTTTGGCTTCTGTCGTCTGAGACTCAATTAAGACAAGCTTTGGCAAAGCCAATAGGCCTTCTCTAGCCAAGAACTGTTGGCTTTGAAAATGTGTTTTTTAGCCATGTTGTACACCAGTGTGGCTGCTGTTCAGCATGGCGAAAAGTGTGTGGTATAGAGGTGAGTGACATGGAGAAGCACAGAGTGGAGTTACATTGAATGGCGTAAAGAGGCATGGAGTGGTGTAGAGTGGAGTGGCCTAGAGTAATGTGGCATAAAGTGACATGGCCTAGAGTTGTGTGGTGTGTAATAGACTGCAGTGTCTCAGCAATGTACAATGCAGTGGCAGAGATTAGAATGGTGCAGAATAGAATGGCATAGAGTGCAGTGGCATAGAGTACATCAGCGTAGAGTGCAGTGGCATAGACTGCAGAGGTGCCGAGTAGGGTAGAGTGGCATAGAGTGCAGCAGCGTGGAGTAGAGTTAAGTGCAGTTGCATAGAGTGGAGTAGTGAAATGCTGCAGAGTAGAGTGACGTAGAGTGCAGTGGCATAGAGT